>NC_056567.1:31492419-31501782 GCF_013358625.1 Macadamia integrifolia | reverse complement strand
TTTTTTTTTTTTTTTGGACATGTCTTTTTTAATATGGTGTATTAAGTTTTAATTTGGAATTTACATTGGATGCTATATTTTGGATGATAAATGCAAGAATGTTTGATGTTGATGTAGTTTAGAACATTAGATGCAGGTATACAGGTAATAATCTCTCAAATTACATGAGTATACTGCTGTTTTTTTGGTTTTGTTTTTTTTAAAACTACATGTTTAATACTCGTACCGCTCGCTTTCGTCCGTTTGACGTTTCCTTTTTTTTTTTTTATCTTTTTTGACCGTACCGTTCATCGTTTTTATCTGTTTAAAACCAGTACAGTGTGCCTCTGTTTTTTTTCCGTTCCCATTTTAACTAACAATGCTCTACCACTCAACTCCCCCCACCCCTCCAAAAAAAAAAGAAAAAAAAAACGAAGCTTGTCCAGATACCTATTATCAATTTTCTAAATTTAGCTGAGTGGCCACAAAATGTTATTGTTAATTAATAGGTCAACTGATAAAAATATTAAGAATAACAATAATTAAATATTTAACTTAACTAAGAGGCGAAATTGCATAGTGTATGTTATTGGTAAGATGGAATATCAAATCTAGTTAATTTATTTTTGGTACATGCTCAACCTAAACAAAGCCAAAGACTAATATAATACAAGTTTGGACAAGTCAACCAAGACTAAAAAATTCCTGGTTGATGTGGACTGGGAAAGGATTGGTTATTGATCCCGATGGATCATGAAAATAGCAACAACATCAACATAAATCAGCATTCAAAAAAAAAAAAGAAGGAAGAAGGAAGAAGAAGAAGAAGTAAATAAATAAAGATTAAATTTTCCTTAAATAATAGTGAAAGAGAATTCCTTGACTATGGCATTTGTATGGACGGAAGAGAGTATTTCACAGTAGAGGAAACCATTTTCGACTTCATCGAATAAAAAGATGTTTTAAGACCCTAGAAAGGATGGTCGTTGAAACTTTTTTGGGCAATGGAGGAAAACTTCTCCAATAAGTAATCATTGAAATTAATGAAAATATTAGGAAGATTTTGTTACATGATATGCACTACCTAGGTTATCCCTTAAGTTCTGTTTTCTTAATTAATTTTGCTTCCAACTCCATCGACAGCTCATGTCCAACGACATGTTCTCAACCCCTAGGCAGTTAGGTTCAGCCCCACCACCTTATCCCATATAAATTGCTCATTCCCATCTCTTCCACAAACTCACCACCACAACCGAGAGTCCAGAGACTAGTCCATTACTATCATATCTCAATGGCATCCACTTCTCCTTTGGCTGCCATTCTATTAGTAACTTTAATACAATGCCTCTTCTTCCTAGTCATTCCTCAGGCAGAAGCCCAGTCAGCTCCGGCACCAGAATCCAGCCCTGTGAATCTCACAGCTATCCTTGTGAAAGGTGGTCAATACACCTCCTTCATTCGTCTCCTACAAAGCACCCAAGTAATGACCCAGATCGAAAACCAGCTCAACAATTCCAACGGCCAAGGCTTGACGGTGTTCGCGCCGACCGATAACGCATTCAACAACCTCAAGTCAGGCACAATCAATAGCCTCTCTCAGCAAGATCAAGTAGAGCTTGCTTTGTACCATGTGTTGCCTAAATATTACAGCTTTTCTGACCTTCAATCGGTAAGCAACCCAGTGAGAACTCAAGGAAGTAGTCAAAATGGTGGAGTTGATAACCTAAATTTCACTTCAGGAAACAACCAAGTGAATGTCACTAGTGGTGTTGTGACAACGGCAGTGAACAATCCTCTTAGAGAGCAATCCCCATTGAGTGTTTATGAGGTGGACAAGGTGTTGTTACCTACATCTCTCTTTGGGGTGCCAGCAGCTGCACCGGCTCCAAACGCTGCCATAGCTAGTAACACATCAACTCCTTCGGTTTCAAGTGGTGGAGAGCCAGTGGCATCGCCTGATAGTAAATCTAGTTCTAGTGGTAGGAATGTGGGGCTGGGCTTGGTGGCTGGGATTGGATTAGCTTGCATGGGAGTTTTGCTACAGTGATCGAGGAAGAGGGAGACATGGTTATTGTTTCAAGCCTTTCGGTGTTTGATTCCTGCTTCTGTTCAATCTCAATTGTTTTGGTTTAGTACCCTTGATTGATTGTTGTTTGTGACTTGTAATCTATAAGAAATATTGCAATGTCAACCCTAACTAAGCTATGCCCCATGAGTTGCAATTTGGAAACAAAATAGGGTTTTCGAGTTTTCTATGGGTTGACCCTGATAAGTAAACGTTCCAACCTCTCATTACCTGCTTGCTCAATGCTCAATTCAATATATTATTATAGTATAACACAACAGTATTATAATATGGGGAGTGGGTTTGGCACACCTCTTATCTTCCAGGCTAGCGGTTTTTTTCCTTTTGTTAGAAGGCTAGTGGTTTCTGTCCAAAAAAAAAAGAAGGCTAGTGGTTTAACCAATGAGGGGTTGAGATGAAGAGGCATGGGTCATTTTCAAAAGGGGAGGGAGAGAGTGATAGGTTAGGAACTCCTGTTTTCCCTATAATATATTAGTATATAAGTATTCAAATTCAGTTCGGTTTTAATTCAAATGATTCACTAGAATCGAACTAAATGCAATTCCTACATTTCAGATCTGGATTTTAACCCGTTTTTATTTGATTTGATTGATTCAATTTATTTGATTCAGTTTAAACTTTGATACGATTTTCAATTTGGGTTTCAATTTGACACCCTTAATTGGATTCATTGATTCATGTCCGTTAATAAAGTGGATGCATGAGATAGCCTCTTAATATTCTCGAAATAAGACTCTAGTTTTTGTCCTTCCAAGCTTTACACATGCGAGATCCTCGTGAATCTCAAGTACACCTTTTTTTCATTGGATGGACAAATGGGTTTTGTTTTTTGTTTATTTTTTTGTTTGTAACAGACAAGGTGGGTTTTGTTAAGGGATGTTTTATAGCTATTCCTAATTAGCCGTCTCCCACTTAAAATGTAAGGCTGATTATTCGGATTCGGGAATTATTCGGGCGGAGAATTATTCGGAATAATTCGGTTGATTAATTTAAGGATTCGGTCAAAAAAGCGGTCAAAAAAGCTTATTGGTTTTTTTTATTATTAATTTTTAATTTTTTTTTTGTTTTTTTTTTAAATACTATTTAAGTGGACCGAATAATTCGGTTTAATTCGGATTCGGTCCGAATTATTCGCGTTTTATATTCATTTTTTTTTTAAATCGTGAATTTTACCGAATTTTATTTTTAATTCGGATTCGGTCCGAATTTTTGATAAAATTCGGTTCGGCCGAATAATTCGCGAATTATTCGGCCGAATTGATAACACTGGCACGGATACATACGGTTAATTTTATATAGCAACTGGACAAAGTAGGTAAATTTTCTAGTTAGTTGTCTTCCCTTGGTTGATGAACACTGTTGGAGCGTTGATTATACAACGGGAAAATAGTTTCTACAGTGCTATAGTGGTCCTTGCTCCTAAATTTATGGGGTCTAAAAGATCAATCCCCATGAAAGGGAGAATAACCCATCTTGTGATGCTTCTCGTTTGCACAGGTGTAGAAATCACACTCTCCCTCCCCAGTAAACACTTCTCTTTTAATAATATAAAGAACCTGATGAACAGACTTCACTGATCACCCTACATCTCTTTTAATAATATAAAGAACCTGATGAACAAACTTCATAGATAACTCTGATTTACATCACTTGGATAACAGGATAAATGCACACCTACTTCTTGGTTTGGAGGTTTGCAATGTTTAACGGGGTACCTATTTAAGTGTTGATCACTTGATAAACTCCTCTCATATGCGTCTTGCTTTATTTGCACCAAATTTCGCTTGGCCAATAAACCCTCAAAATTGAATTTAAAAAAAAAAATGGTAACAGAATTAATTAATGAAATCCCTAAATTAAAATGCAAATTGTTGTTTTGGTCAACTCAATATAATCCGGGACTTGTGCTGTAGGGAAGCGGTTTGCTGCAAACCCTATGAGGCCTATTGTAAGTTTAAGGCTAGGTTCTTACCCCCAAAAAAAAAAAGTTCAAGGGTAGGTTGCGAGTTCAAGCCTTTCTACATACCACCCTATCTAATAGATTAATATATTAAGAATAATAATAACAATATATAGTTAACCCCCCCCCCCCCCCCCAATATAGTAGCAGTAGATAGTAACTATGACCCACTCTTGGGTCCCCTCTTGGCCCCTCAGAGAATGAATAGTCGAGAAGAAAATGAATTGGGTCTGGTATGGGGGGGGGGGGGGGGGGGGAACCATATATGCCAATTAGGACTTGGGTTTTGATTTGCTTGTGAATCACCATTTACATGGTTGAAATTTTAGTCATAATTAGATGATGATCTAGACAATATGTCCTTCAAATTTGGATCATATCAAAATTGACATGTAGTATTTTTTGGGGGGTTGAGATCACCATTAAGTCTCGTGACCATTGTGTTAATGAGGGACCAACTAAGGGAGGAACACAAACATCCAATCAAGGTGTAGGGCCACGCAACAAGATTTTCTCCCTTTTTCTAATAATAATTTTGTTCTAAAAAATATTTGGCAAATTGTCATCCATAATCCATAAACCAAATTGGTAAGGTAAATTTGCATCACTATCCTCACAACGTTATTATCAAAGTGGGGGTGGCGGTGGGGGGGGGGTGTTTGGGATTTGTTGAGAAGCTAGCGCTCATCCATTGTAAGTCAGGATGTAGTTAGTTTTATTTAGCCAATATATTTTATTTTTTTCATCAAAAAAAAGGAAAGAGTAAACAGTAAGGGGTAAGGGGAAGAGAGAGAAGAAATTCATGACATAACTCCAAATAACTTAGAAAAATATAAAATCCTTTAAATTAGTCTAATGGGAGATTTAGGCTCTTTACATAATGATTTACATTTTCATTTACAACTACTCAACAACTCAACTTGGCCCAATCCCATCTAAATAGGGTTAGTTATGTGGATCATATTTCTCCAATCATCTCTATTTAAAGCCAAACAATATTTCAATCATAATCTATATATGTTTTTTCTCACCACTCTCATATGGTCATTTTAGGCCTACTCTCTTTTAACTCTTTCAATTTAGAATAAATCCCTTCTCCATACTAAAGCAAACAAAGGCTACCATTTCACATGTACTTGGGATCATATCACTCATGCTTTTTATATGAAACTTCTATTGAAGTGGTGAAGTGCTTCTGAAGTTAGTTGCAAATGAATATAGGAATAAAACAACTTTATTCCACGAAGAAACCACATATAATGAGAAATTTCCTAGTGAAAATGCTAGATATAAGAAGAAAAAGAATACTGCATCAATGATTTTGGATTCCCTTTTAGAAATCCCTGATTTTTCCAACGACTCGTTTCCCTTCTTGTGACCCCATTTCTTGCCCCAACGACTTGACTCACTTCTGCGGAGAATCATATCAGTCCGGCCCTAATGTCCTATGGCATCAACGAGTACCCCCAGCGACTCAGGTCAGCTCATGCTGGAATCGTCTCACAGTCACAAGCCCTCCGAGAAGATGCTCTGCACTTACCAATGTCGTCAGATGGTATTCCACCATTCCCCTCCCAATTCTTCGCCGACTACAATTTCTCTACTCTCTCTCTCTGCTTTGGTTCTGATTGATTTCGTTGGGTGGATTTTCTTTCTTTCTTCTTCAATGCAAGTTGATAAACACCATAAATCGTTGATTGAATAAGTTCTATCTTTCTGTTTGGGTATGAATGGTTGGAAACCAGAAAACATAATCACTAGCTCGACTGTCATTGATTTATTTTTTAAAATTATAGTGTGTTGTTCGATGGGAATGTGTATTAATTTAGCGAATTTCTTCTATGTTATCTCTCGAATGTTTGTTAATGAATATGTTGTTGGTAGACTATTATCATCTTACAGGTTGTTCTTTGTGGATTTGGACTGGGTTTGGTTGTTCAGACAGATGGAACTTTCCAATGGGTGATTATATTGATTTTGGTACCCTCAAATTGTTGGTGCCAAAAATTTAAAATACGCCCTAATGATGTGGCAGGGGCAATTTTGGGTATATGAAAGTAAATGTGGGCTGATTGTATCGGTTTATCGCCTACATTTAATACAATACCAGTTTGCTAGAATGGTTAAAGCATGCTTGCATAAGGTGAAGTTAATGGGACAGGTGGCGACAGCGCATTGGAAGGACCACTTCATTAGCAAGGTGGGCAAACAACATGGGCTATGGAACAGTTAAAGGATTCAAGGTATATAAGGAGAAAAAGTCGCACAAGAGGACAATCAACAAATCAAACAAACCCAACAACAATGCAGCTCTTTATTTCGTTTTTGTACTTTTCATTCCTGTATTTAGAATTAGAGATGAAGTAGAAGTCTTACGTTCACTTCTTTGAATTTCCAATCTACAGAGTCTGTACATTAGGCTTTAGTGATTTGTATTTCAAAAACTCTTTTGAGGGATATAATACAATTTATTGTCTCATCCTTTGGAGGTTTTGATTAATAAATGTCCCTGGAGCTATCGGGGGAAGAGTGGAACCTAGATCGTTTGATCAAAGTCAGATTTGATTTTGAATCTGATCAAAAAGGATTCTGGCACACCCACGCACATATTAACACTGTTAACTAATCGTAGCACAGGGAAGATTTTGGTGCCAAAACAAATATAATCCAAATATCTGATTGTTGTCTTGAAACACGGATATCAAACTCATGGAGTACAATCACCACTGTACATTATCTGTGAATGGATGCTTTTATTCGTTGTCCTCAACTCGACTCAGATGATCTTGTTTCACCATTCAAGTCTGTTCATTTATTGTCTTATGATTATGTCTATATATTCCACCATTTCTTTGATTTTGGGAAGAGAAAATTAGAGGAATCTGACCGGCAGAATAAGATCTTATTGGAGGAGATGCAGTTCCTAAGTTGTTTTTTGGTAGAACTATGTCTGAGATTGTCATTGGTAGTCCATCACAAGACTAATTGAACTGATCATATGACCGCTTTGGCATGGAACTAGGTGATCATGCAAACAATGACTTTCAAAACTATTTACTTTCAGTAAGGGAAGATTTTTATTCGAGCCACAATTCACATTGCAGTGCTTGTCATTGATTCTTCATGATACCAAAGGAAAAATATTTATGCAAATTCACCAGTTGGATAAATTCAACTTATGTGGCAAGCTTTATCTATTACAGACATATTGGAAACAAAGTTTGGTGTTATTCAAGAATATATATATATATATATATATATTTTTTTTTTCTTTCTTTATTTAAGTTTCTAGGATTGTAAGAGCGAACTCCATGAACTACTGACCTACAAGCAAGATTCGAAATCTCGTTTCATTTCGGTGTTTCGGTGGATTCAGTGGATTCAGAAACTGAAGTTTCGTTTCATTTTGACTCGGCAAAATTTCGGCTGAAATGGTGTATTTTTTTTGTTTGTTTCGGTGGTTAAACGACCATATTTTGACTTGAAACTTGGTGGGGTAATTTATTTTAAGGTTAATAAACATGCTTAAAATATAAAAATGCAAAAATATTAGGATGTGACATTGTTTTAGAGTTGCACTTTTGTTTGGCAGCAACCGTTGAACAATTCTAAAAATTTTCCCTGCTTTTGGAGAAAGAACTTTAACTTTCCTAAAATTTGAATGTGTAGATCTTGTAGGAGTCCAATGGAAATCAAAATGTGTGATGATGTGGTTAATCAGGGGCTTGTTGGAGACTTGGAGTGTTTTTCATTCAAAATATGCAAATGAAACTGAAACCACTGAGATAGGCGAGACAGTGTCGAAATTTCAACCGAAATACCGAAATTTCGACCGAGATATGATATTTATAACACATGGAATGTACCGAGACAGGTGAGATATCAAAACAATACCGAAATCTTGGCCGAAATACTGAAATTTCAACCGAAATTTTGTACAAATATTATTTCGGGCCTTATTTCTTTTCAACAAAAAAATAAAAAACACCAAAATTCCAAAATTGCCCCGAAATTTCGGCGAGATTTCAAACCATGCCTACAAGGTAGGTGTAGACTCAAGATTATTCTATACTTCATTTGGCCTCTTTTGTGTGGGAGTGTGAGTGATTCATTCATTGATGCAATACTCTTTTTCTTCTTATATCCAGCATTTTCACTAGGAAATTTATCATTATATGTGGTTTCCTTTTGGAATAAAGTTATTTTATTCCTATATTCATTTGCAACTAAGTTCAGAAGTAGTCATGTTTGTCCTGCTCAAGTTTAATATGTGGCAAAGACAATAAAGATTTAAATCTCTACTAAATGGGATTCTCAAAGCTATACCTCATCTCTCCCATAATTTTTTTCTGTTAGGTGGGATAATCTGATTTTTTTTCATGGGCATTTGCATAGAATTGAATTCCTTGTTTTCCTTTAGCAACCAATAGGTCTGCCTCCCAATTTGAGTTAAATTTTGTTTTTCACCCCACATTTACTAATTTATGAGTTGATCATTGGGTATGACAAGGAAACTTGTTTATTCTGCAATATTCAGTTCAATAGCCTGCACCATTGGCTCAATTATGGAGCTGAACCATAAAATTGAAACAGGTTGGTCACATGGGCTGCTAGGTTGCAGAACTCATGGATCATATGCTAATATTATACTGATTTGAAGTCTTTTTAAGCTCTCTAAATTTCCCATGAATTACCCGTCTACTTTTTGACCAGGATGTTTGAAGTGTTTTCCATTTTGAGAGTTGACTTTACCAAGAGTTTTCTCTTCAGGTAGAGAAGGTTTTAGGCACAGCAATGTTGGCTAGCCTTCTTACATCCTTTGTTATTCAACTGTACTGACTAAACACAGTAAAAAACTATAGCAATAGGTTGAAATTAAGTATTAGGCCAACATAAACAGAGATCTAGGAGATATGTAAAGATCTCATCATGTTGGTTGAGGGAAATTATGTGTAGGAAGTTGGCTACTTGATTCCATAGTATATGAATAGTATCGTGAAGATGACCTGATTCTCTAAAAATACTGATAAAAAGCTAAAAAATACATTTTATTCATCCCAAGCAATAGTTTGCATTCCTCGTCAGACTCCAATAAACGACTCACAAAATCATTAGGAGTATAACAAAGCCAGATTTGTACAGATGTGGAACCAACTGTGCATGCAAGATTCTACGGGGCAGCAACATGGTAGCACTTTCCCTTCAAATACTAGTTGGTTCAAACTATTGTAAATGGGAAAAAGAAACCTAAAAGGCAGCATGACCCTAGAGTCCAGACACAATGGGAGCTACATGATCACCTACCCTCATAAAAAGTGGAAATCTCACCCATAGCTTG
>NC_056567.1:31430984-31490275 GCF_013358625.1 Macadamia integrifolia | reverse complement strand
TTTTTTTTTTTTTTTCTTTTTTTCTTTTTTTGTGAGAAAATTGAAATTCATTCAAACAGATAAAATGGAATATTAGAGTGTACATAGAATCAGTTGTAGTCCTTCTAGCTAATTGATGTTGGGCAACGAATACTATACTTCGATATTGTTTTGCCAGCTTAAAATAAACAAAAAAATGTTTGGACAAATTCCTAATACCCAACAAAAAGGAGAATAATTCTCATAGCCAACATCCTTGATCTTGAGAGTAGAACTTAATGAGTTCTTCATAGTCTATCCAAACTGTGACGGTAGCAATATCTAATCGCCATTCCTGCTACACCATGGACATGTTTAGAAAGCTCCTATTATTATTATTATTATTATTATTATTATTATTATTATTATTATTATTATTATTATTATTATTATTATTATTATTATTACTATTACTATTACTATTATTATTATTCTTAATAATAGAAAGTATTAAGTAATTGCCCAACAATAATATCATCCATCCGCATTCCTTAGAACACAACTACAACAGAAAATGAGAAATGGTAATCTTATGTAGATAATCATTAATTTCATTTTATTTATTTTGAATAAGAGAAGAAAAAAATCATAAATATTTTAAAAAAATTTATCAAATATTGTGGATTTATATATCAGTAGAAGCTTGAATACATTTGGATCGAATTTCTTTTTTTTGTAAATCACGATGAAGAAAAAATGTCTTCACTTATGGGTTCTGGCGTTTGGATGGAACTCATGAAACAATGAGAAAGGTAGTGAGGGCAAATCATAATGGCATCCCAGTGATGGGATTCATTTCAATGTATAAAAAAAAATAATCTTTCATTCACAACACATTGAGTTTGAGTTCAAATGTTGGCATATCAGATTCAATATAACTATCTTTGTACACTCTAGGAATGATGGTCCTAATTCATTTTTTTTTCTATTCATATATTTTTTCAGTAAGGCTATATTTGAATGTCAAGAAAAAAAAAAACATTATGATTTTTTATCTTATTATATATTTTATACTATTTTCTTTTCTTGACATCCAAAGAAAGATAGCCTAAATGGAAAGAAACAATATTGCATTCAACTGAACATGTCTTACTGGGGGGGGAAAAATTTTTCATTCAGGAATTAAATCTGTCCAATCATGTCTCCATTCATAAGACAAGAGGAAAAATAGCTTTTCCATTTTTTTGGTGGAAAATAAAAGAAAATTTACTAAATAAGAAATTAGATACTTGCCAATGAAATTATATAATCATCCTTATTATACATACTTTCAATAAAGACATTAATGATGATATAGCTAACAGAAAACTAAACAACTCAAAGGGATCTACCAAAAAAAAAGAAAAAAAAAAAACAACTCCAAGGGCCATCCAGCTTGTGTGTTCTGTATCATCCATGTACAAATATTAGAATTGTTCACCCACACTTCTGGCTGAAATCCTTTTAGCATTATCTGTTGCAGCCCTTGGACGATCCCTTTGGCCTTTGGTTCAAAACTTTGCCCTATACATCCATATCTCAAGGAGCAAACCGAAACATGTAATTAAAGAGAAACATAGAAGCCCGACCACTATTAAAAGTAACAAGGGTCAAAAGAACCATCACAAGTTAGAATTTTTGACATTCACAAAGGAACATATCAAAGAAGACAATGAGGGTAGTGCCCTTGAAGGGTAGTAGAGAATGAGGACAAATCTACAAACCATTTATAAATAAGAACAACAGAAGCATATGGCGATGGTGGGTGGCAAAGAAACACACACTTATCCAGATAATACAACAACAATAACAACAATCATAACCTTATCCCAACTAAATGGGTCGGCTACATGAATCCAATATGAAAAATAGAAAGTGATACAATGTATATTATATGTACAAAGAACAGATGAGAAAACCAATTAGTCAAAAAAGTTTCAAACTTAAGAAGACTGAGGTATTCTGTACGCAATCCTAATGGCGTGCAATCCAAATATGCCACGAGAAACGTGTAGAAATCCCCTCAATTAACACCCTTTAAAAAAAATTCTTTAAAACATGAATGAATCTTTAATTTCCATAGAAAACTCTTAATTATCTTTTTTTGTAAGAATTTTGTATACACCCTGAATCACTTGAATGAAAACTTCACTACCAAACTGGTAGAAAGCATCCTATGCCATCTCACAAGGGCGTCGTGAAATGACACCTCTGCTGCCCTGTGTGGATATCAATGCATGTTTTCTCACTGGCCCAAGCACTGCTGGTGTGGAGGCCACGTGATCCGATCCCCAACCCATAAAGAAAATATCAACCAAACATTGTAGTTATTCCCTATCATTAATTCATGCACAAATCGAAACCGATTATTCAAGTGACACAACTAGAACTTTAAATTCCCTTAATCTAGGAACCCAATGCTCATTCCAATGTAAAAAGAAGAGACATGACGAATTCCATATAAAATAAGAGACTTTTTTTTTTTTTTAGAACTCCATGATCCAATAGAGTAGAATTGGGTAAATAACTAGCTTTAACAACTTGGACCCACAGTTCATGAGGTTGAGTTAGCAACCCCTAAGCCAACTTTTTTTTTTTTTTTCCGCTAAAGATTCAGTGAATTTCATTAATAAGGAAAAAAAATAAATACAAAATATGAGAAATTTAATCCCCCACCTTCGGCATGACCATCAGCAAAGGAAGAAAAATTCACTAATACATGATACGAAATCGAGGTCTTGAGACCACGTCAAAAGTAATTTCAGAAATGATGTGAGTAGGGAAGAAAGCCGAGCAGCTTGAGATCCCTGATTTAGCCGCCTTTCTAGTAAGAAAATCAGCTATAACATTTGCTTCGCTGAAGCAGTGAGTAATTTTCCAACTAATGGAATCTAGGAAGCAAAGGCATGAGATCCGTTCTTGATAAAAGCACGAAGGAACAGAGTGAACTTGGACCGCCAAAACAACTGCTGCTGAGTCAAATTCTACCCCTAAGCCAACTTAATCAACAAGCTTTGTCATAGAAAGAACAAGAACAAAAATATCCACCCCAAATGCTTAGGCAACAATAAAGTTTTTCATGACACAAGATACCAATGTTTATTATCATCACTCTATCCATGCCAAAATTTAGTTAATATAGAATCCAATTTTTTTTTTTGGGTAGAAATATAGAATCCAATTGAGAACATACTGAAACCGGAAGATGTCATAGATACATCCAATAAGTGGGATGAAATTCAAGACAGATCTCCTAATTTGAGATAATAAAGGGGCTTTTCACTACCCCAGCTTAAATTTGACACTTGGGAATAACACTATTCCAAATTGTCTTCTTCCCTTTCTTAGAGACCAAGATAGTCCCAAGGTAAGTAGACCCATGCCCCTCCTTGGGAACATCAAGAATATTAAACAGTTTTACTTTGGGCTACCCTATTCCATTTCTATGAGACTGTTATAATTAAATCAAAAGAAGTTTCAAATAATTCTTTCAAAAAGTTCGATTATTTTATCTGATGTTGCTTCTAGTAAAACAAAAGAGAGCGAAAATTTTTAGTCCACATTGCTTATTTTTGTAATAATAGGTTATTTTGATAATGGTTTTTAGAAGGGATAAAGAAGATAAATGGTTTTCTCTTTCACTCGTTCTGATGACATGAAGAATTAGGGAGAATATGACTTATGCCTTAAACTTACATAAGCCCTAGTCCTAAAGGGCTATGTATACACCTAAAATTCATTAACAGAATAACTTATTATCACTGAAGAATAAGGGAGGATGTGACTTGTCCTTAAACAGACACAAGCTCTTCTTTTTTTTTGCTTAAGGTTAGCAAAAAAAAAATTATTAAAAAGAATGAAAGAATTACACATCCAAACAAGCCACTATAAAAAAAAAATTAAAAAAATAAAATAAAATAAAATAGAGACCCACCTCCACCTATGGCATTGCCATCAGTAGAGAAGGGCACCGGCCAGAATAAACTAGAGATTAGCCTTCACATCCACCTTCGGCATTGCCATCAGCAAAGGGAAGACCAAACCTTTAACTTATCAAACTGATACTCTTAGAGGGGATTCAGATTTCACAGAGACGGAATTGAGGTCTACCTGAAGCATCCCAATGATCTCATTAGCTGAGAACCGAGGAGGAGAGCTCCAAACACAAGCTCTTCTAATTATAATAAAAGTAAAATCCTAAAGGGCTTAAGGGTATATTCGGATAATACACCTAAAATCCATTAACATAATAATTCATTATTACAACACTCCTCCCTCAAGTTGGCGCATGGATATCACATATGCTCAACTTGTACAAAATACAATAAAAATATTTACTACTAATTCCCTTTTAAGAATATTTGCTAACTTATTTTCACTTCTCGCAAAAGGAATATATATGAGGCCTTGCTCCAACTTCTCCTTGATGAAGTGCCTATCAATCTCCACATATTTGGTACGGTTATGTTAGACTGGATTATGTGCAATGTTGATGGCTAACTTATTATCACAGTACAACAATATTGACAACTGAATAGACATACCTAGATCCTACAGGAGACCCTGTAACCAAATTAAGTCATATATACTATGTGCGATTGCCTGGAATTTAACTTCTACATTAGATGGAGCTACAACTGACTAGGGGTGCAACAGGGCCTAGTTGGGCCAGGCTTCTTAAAACCCTAGTCCAACCCTGAGTCCCCTTAACTAGACCCAAACGCGTCCTAACCCTGACTCAGGGCCGTAAAACTTCAACCCAGGCCCAACTCTTCAGGGTTCAACCCAACCCTTACCCGCCCTGATTGGTCCTGATTTTCAGGGTCAGGCCAGGATGGCCCTGACCCTTACCTTGATTGACCCTAGTTTGCCATCAAGGGTCGGATATACCCTGATCCTAACCCTGTAAAATATGAAATAACTAAAAAATAAAAAATATTCATAATAAAGGAGATAAAATAAAATAAGAAACACAAAGTCACAAATTACTTGTCATGAGAAGAACTTCTTAAAGCAAACATTCAAACAATACAAAAAACTCCAACTATTATGGTAAACAAAGAGGAGATCATCCTAAGAAAGTAAATAATCCAAAAATTTTTAATTATTTGTCATGATAAACAAAGAGATCATCTTAATAGGGCAAACTATCTGAAGATCTCAAAACCCTTGTCATGTTAAACAAAGAGGAGAACATCCTAAGAAAACAAAAAATCCAAAGTCAACATCAGGGGCAAAAACCAGACCCTGGTCAGGCTAAAATTAGGGCCAAAAGTCAAGGTAAAAAAATCAGGGCCGGGTTCAATGCGGGCTGGATGGGCCAAAGACATCAACCCTTATCTGCCTTGACCTTGACTCAGGGTCAGAAATTTCAGGGTCGAGCCGACCCTCAGGGCCAAAATTTTTGGGTCGGTACTTTTTCAGGATCAAGGCGGCTAGGGCGGGTTCGGACCATTAGGGTCAAACTTACACCCCTACAACTGACTGTTTGTTACTGTGCCATGTAACCAAATTGCTACCAACAAATGTACACTATTAAGTAATGGAATGACAATCATCTAAAGAACTTGCCCAATCAGCATTAGTATACACCTCGACCCATATGTGATTTGAAGTGGAGAATAAAATGTCATTTCATGGGGCAATCTTCAAGTACCAAAGAATATGATACTCAACTTGCATATGAAAGGAATAGAGATCATTCATGTACTGATTCACCAAGTTGACTGCATGAGTTATATCTGATCGAGTGTGAGATAGGTAGATGAGTCTTCTAACCAACTTTTGATATTGACCTTATCAACCGGTTTAGCTTTCTTACTTTTGAGATGAGAGTTAGTCTCAATAGGTGTATCTGAGGGCTTAGTCCCTAACATACTAGTCTCAGAGAGGAGGTCCAAGGCATATTTTCTCTAGGAGAAAACAATACCATTGGTAGATCATGTCACCTCAATCCCAAAAAAGTACTTCAATTTTCAGAGTTTTCAATCTCAAACTCCTTATTAAGATAGGCTTTAAGCTTAGAGAACTCAGCTGCATCATTTTCAGTAACAAGAATGTCATCCACATACACTATTAGCATAGTAATCTGATCCCCACTACTTTTATGAACAGAGTGTGATCTGCATTACTATGAGTGAATGTTGGTATACAATGTCTTGTATTCGGTCACAATTTAATCCAGAGAGTACTGGTATAGCGCCTCGAATAGAAAGGACTTCTTTCCCTATAATACAAGCAATATTGAGAGGTGTGAGGGACGAGCATTGCAATCCTATTCTCCATTGATAGTGAAACAAGATCTCACCTCACCGAGGACGTAGGCAATCTTGTTGAACCTCGTAAATCTATATGCATTACTTGTTCTTGTTTTTTTATTATCTTCTACATCGTTTTAGGGTTACGTTTCTACAAATTGGTATCAAATCTCTAGGTTTTCTTTTTCTAGGGTTTAATATCACGATGGCAGGGAAGGATCGAATGTCAAGTATGAAATCGAGCTGTTCAATGAGAAGAACAATTTCACCCTCTGGCATCAAAGGACGAAGGATCTTTTGATACAACAGGATTTGGTGAAAACGTTATTGGGGAAGTCGAAGAAACCTACAAAAATTACTGACAAAGATTGGGAAGAGATGAAGAAAAAGGCAATAAGTGCAATTCGATTGAGTCTTTCTGATGTTACCCTATAATTTGTTGTGGGTATCGAATCTGCATTGCAGTTATAAGAAAAACTTGAAAGCATCTATATGATGAAGTCCTTAACGAACAAGTTGTTCATAAAGAAGCAATTGTATTCTCTACAGATGGAGGAAGGTACGGATCTATTAGAGCATCTTAACATGTTCAATCAGATCGTAAGTAAACTTGTAAACCTGGAGGTTAAGATCGAGGATGAAGATAAGGCGTTATTGTTACTGTCGTCACTCCCAGAATCATATGATCACCTAGTAACAACTTCTTGTATGGGAAGGAGACCCTTGAGATGGATGAAGTCGCAGCTATCCTCATGTCCAATGATTCAAGGAAAAGGCCAGTAGTACGAAATCTAAAGGAGGTCTTTTTGGAGGTGACAAGGAGCAGAAAAGAGGGAGATCAAATCAAAAGGGATCTTGGAAGAGTCGATCGAAATCAAAAGGAACAAAGACAAAGGTCTCTTGTTACTATTGCAAGAAGAAAGTTCATCTAAAGAGAGAGTGCTTAAAGAGGAAGGCGGACTTGAAGAAAAAAGATATAGATAAGGCATCTGAGGAAGCTAGCATGGCTAACAGTTCAGATGGAGATGTACTCTCTATATCATCAGGTAAGAATAAACCTTCTAATTCTTAGATTTTAGATTCTGGATGTTCATATCATATGTGTCCACATTAGGATTGGCTTGATACATATCAATCATATAATGATGGGTCTGTCCTAATGGGGAATGATATTGTATGCAAGATCATTGGGATCGGTACTATCAAAATCAAGATGTTTGATGGGATGGTAAGAACTTTAGTAGATATGAGATATGTACCATAATTAAGGAAAAACTTAGTATCTTTGGGGATACTTGAATCAAACAGCTACAATACATAGTAGAAGGTGGAGTTCTCAAAGTTATTAAAGGTGTTATGGTTGTCATGAAGGAAAAATTAACAAGAAACCTATACAGACTCATAGGAGCACTGTTACAGGTGAAACATCTGTGACTACAGATGCAAGATCTGATACAGATGATACATGTCTGTGGCATATACAGTTAAGGCATATGGGAGAAAGAGGATTGATGGAGCTTCATAGAAGAAAATTGTTAAGGGAGTGAAAACCTATAAACTGAACTTCTGCAAGTACTGTGTGTTCGAGAACCAGTGCAATGTTAATTTCAAAACTGCACAACATAAGAGTAAAGGGGTGCTTGATTATGTACACAGCGATGTATGGGGTCCTTCAACAATAAAATCTAAAGGTGGTGCAGAATCCTTCGTGACCTTTATTGATGATTATTTAAGAAAAGTCTGAATATACTTCATGAAGCATAAAAATGAGGTGTTCACTAAATTTAAGGAATGGAAGCTAAGATAGAAAGGAAGACAGAAAATAAAATTAAGTAGTTGAGAATAGATAATGGAGGGAGACACACGTACAAGTCGTTTCTAGAATTGTGCAAAGCTAAAAGGATTACACGTCACTTCACGGTTCCAAAGACACCACAATAAAATGGTGTAGCTGAAATGATGAATATAACACTTCTAGAAAGAGCTCAGAGTCTGAGGCTAAATACAAGATTGAGCAAGAGATTTTAGGCAGAAGCAATAAATATGGCATGTTTCCTCATCAATAGGTCTCCATCAAAGGCGATTGATTGTAAAATTCTCAAAGAGGCATGGAAAGAAAAACCAGTAGATTATTTTATTCTAAAAATATTTAGTTGTCCAGCCTATGTGTATATTAAGAGTGAGCAGCGTTCAAAGTTAGACTCAAAATCTAAGCAGTGTATCTTTCTTGGTTTTAAGAAAGGTGTAAATGGATTCAAGTTGTGGGATCTAACTTCACAGAAAATTATAGTTAGCAGGGACATTGTGTTTGATGAGTCTCATATGATGAAGTCAAATTGCAATTCACAAGCAGTTGATAAAAATAAGGAAGGTTCAATTGTGCAGGTGTGATTAGATGAGTCAGAAACAACAAGAGAGAATGAGTCATCCAGTAACTTACCAGGATAACAGGAAGCAGTAAAAGTTTCCAATAATGTGACAAAGGGTAAAGGAAAGCATACTCACAAAGCACTTGTGAGAAACGGGTTTGAGGACATGGTTGCCTATGCCCTCACTGTAGGTACAGGTGATCCATCTTCCTACCATGATGCTTTGAGTGATACATAGCATGATAAATGGATGACAGCTATGATGGAGAAAATAGAGTCTCTACAGAAGAACAAGACTTGAGAGATTGTAGAAAAAACTTAAAAGAAAAAAAATCATTGTATGTAAATGGGTCTTTCGTAAGAAAGAGGCAGCATTTGAAAATGAGGGTGAAAGGTATAAGGCCACAGTTGTAGCCAAGAGCTATGCACAGAAGGAGGGGATAGAATACAATAAAATATTCTCTCCAGTGGTAAAGCACACTTCGATCCCGGTATTACTTCCTTTGGTGGTCATGTATGATTTGGAGCTTAAACAACTTGATGTGAATACTGCATTTCTTCATGGTGACCTGGAGGAACAAATTTACATGGAGTAACCTAAAGGTTTCAAGGTGCAGGGAAAGGAAGATCATGTTTGTATGCTTAATAGGTTGTTTTATGGTCTTAAGCAATCTCCTAGGCAATGATACAAGCACTTTGATTCCCACACGATGAAGATTCGCTACACAGGAAGTGAGTATGATAGTTGTGTTTATTATAAAGTATCAAATGATAATTCTATTATTTTGTTGATGCTTTATGTTGAAGACATGCTCATTGCTGTAAAGAATAAACATGATATAGTCTCTTTGATGTCTTTGTTGAGTACTGAATTTGAGATGAAGGATCTTGGTACTACTAAGAAGATCCTTGGCATGGAAATCCTTAGAGATAGAAATGCAAGTAAACTTAGGGTAACTCAGAAAAGGTATATTGAAAAGGTGCTAGAGGGTTTTAATATAGAAAATGTTAAGCCGGTCATCACTCCGTTACTAGCCACTTCAAGTTATCTAAAATGGAATGCCTTACAACACATGAGGAGGTGGAGCATATGTCTCAGGTTCCCTATACTAGCACAGTTGGGAGTCTCATGTATGCTATAGTTTGTAGCAAGCCAGATTTGTCTCATGCAGTCAGTGTTGTTAGCAAATACATAAGTAATCCAGGAAAGGAGCATTGAAATACAATTAAGTGGATCTTCAAATATCTGAGCAAGACTAAAGATATAGGTGTTATGTTCAGTGGCAAAGGAAGTTCCACAGAATTAGCAGGTTATGTTGATTATGACTATGCTGGTGATTTAGATAAGAGGAGGTCTACTACAGGGTATATATTTATCTTGGCTAGTGGACCTATATCATGAAGGGTAATGCTTCAGTCTATAGTTGCATTGTACACTACAGAGGCAGAGTACATGGCAACAGTTGAGGCTACTAAGAAAGGAGTTTGGTTGACTGGACTAGCTCGTGAATTGGGGTTGGAGGAAGGAGGTATAGTGATACATTGTGACAGTCGGAGTGCCATACATCTTGTAAAGAATCAGATGTTTCATGCAAGGACAAAGCATATTGATGTTAGATTTCATAAGATCAGGAAGCTTGTATCAGAATACAGTATTCACTTGAGAAAAATTCATGCAGATCTCAATCTTGCAGATATATTTACTAAGCCAATTGCTACAAAGAAGTTCAACTCATGTTTGGACTTGATTAATATTATTCATTGTTGAATTTATACCTCTGATGAGGTACAAGGATGAAGACGTCTACAGATTATTTATACAAGAGGCTCAACAGAATTCAAGCCAAGGTGGAGATTGTTGGTGTATGTTGTCTTGTATTCCATCACAGTTTAATCCAGGGAGTACTGGTGTAGCGCTTCGAATAGCGAGGGTTTCTTTCCCTGTAATACAAGCAATACTGAGAGGTGTGAGGGACGAGTATTGTAACCCTATTCTCCATTGATAGTGAAGTAGGATCTCATCTCACTAGAGACATAGGCAATCTTGTCGAACCTCGTAAATCTGTGTGCATTGTTTGTTCTTATTTTTCTATTATCTTCTACATTGTTTTAGGGTTGCGTTTCTACAGTGAAGCCTCCTGCTATCATAGCCTTATGGAGCTAACCAAACCATGTCCTATAAGATTGATTCAATCCATAAAATACCCTCTTTAGTTTGCTCACCTTGTCTTGGGTTTCTGAACTAAAATAATCAGATGGAACATCCATATACACTTCCTCTGTTAACTCCCATGAAGAATTGCATTCTTGATATCTAGTTATTGTAACTCCCAACCACGACTCACTGCACAAGAGAAATAACTTTAATTGTGCCATAGATTGAGGTGGCAGGATCTATGAAGGGTATTGTTCTCTTGCAGAGAAAATATACCGTGAACCTTGTCTATGAGACTAGTATGTTAGGGTGTAAGCCCTCAGATACACCTATTGATGCTATCTCTCATCTCAAAACCAAGAAACGTGAACCGGTTAATAATGGTAAATATTAAAGAGGCTAGTTGAAAGACTCATCTACCTATCTCACACTCAACCAGACATAGCTCATGCTGTCAAGTTAATGAGTCAATATATGCATAATCCCTATTCCTCTCATATGGAAGTTGTGTATTGTATTCTTCGATACTTGAAGACTGCCCCAGGAAATGATATTTTATTTTCCCTTCAGATCACATAAGGGTCAAAGCGTATATTGATGTTGATTGTGTAGATTCTCCAAATGATCATCATTCTACTATTGGCTATTGTACGTTTGTTAGTAGCAACCTGGTTACATAGAACAGTAACAAACAACCAATTGTGGCTCAATCTAGTGCAGAAGTTAAATTCCGGACAATGGCACATGGTATATGTGAGTTACTTTAATTACAAAGTCTCCTTCAAAATCTAGGTATGTTTATTCAATTGCCAATATTGTAGTACTGTGATAATAATTTAGCCATTAGCATTGCACATAATCCAATCCATCATGACCATACCAAATATATGGAAATTGATAGACATTTCATCAAGGAAAGTTGAAGTAAGGCCTTATATGTATTCCTTTTGTGAGAAGTGAAAATCAGTTAATAGATATTCTTACAAAGGGACTTATTATCTTTTTATTAAATTTTGTGCTAATTGGGCATGTGTGATATTCATGTGCCAACTTTAGGGGGAGTGTTGTAATTATGAGTTATTATCTTTTTATTATATTTATTAATGGATTTTAGGAATTATCCAAATAGACCCTTAAGCCCTTTAGGTTTTTTACTTTTATTACAAATAGTAGGGGCTTGTTAGTTTAAGACACAAGTGATATTCTCCCTAATTTTTCTCTTATGAAAGAGAGTAAATTGAGCTTTATATTGTATAATGGAAACTACAAGGGTAGGGTTTCATAAAAGGAAGGTTCACTATGCTCTCTCGTCGCTGTGGGGGTTCGGGTTTTATTTTCTCTTGCAAGCCCACGAGAAGGAGTGAGGTCATAGTGTATGAGGTTTCATTTTTCTTGTAGTTGAATTCGTTTCCAAAAATTCCTTCACTGACATCGGATACAATATTTTTGACATCAATTATTAAGTGTTGAACAGTGGCCAGAGTGACTTCAAGTCAGAGTTTGTCATGAACCTTACTGACATGCATTATGCTTTGTACTACATGGAACGGGCCGGGGCTTTACAGAAGTTGGATGAGTCAATTGATGCATTGTTGACATTAGTGATCTTGCATTCCACACCATCAATAATGCACTAGACATCCAAAATAACTAGTTTTTAGTACCTTCACTTCCAGAAAACACGTCTTTTGGACCCTTTTGGATAGGTGTTTCAAAGCGGCATCCCTCCTCTATAACAGAAGACATCCAGAATACTTTAAAGTATTATTCTAACTATTCTACACTCTCTCCCTTACTCACCTACCCTCTCAAATTCTCTCTATGGTTTTTCCTCCTGATTTTATTGATTTGAAAAGTGTTATAATCTAGTTCTTGTTGATTGAGTGCAAATCAAGTGTGTCCTGATGTGGCACAATAAATAAGTGTAACAATTATTAAAAAGGTTTATTAGAGTTGTTTCATCTTAGAGGCTAATTCACATTACTTGGATTGCACGATGGTGAGCATCTATAGTCTTAAGGAGACTAACTAATTGCATGACACAGCTCCACCATTTTCTCCTAACATCTTTAAGTCGTATTGTTCCAGTAGATGAGTCCGTAACTGTTCATGAAGCATTACTTTAGACACCACATTTTTCACCCCTGGAAGGGCTATGCAATGATGAGTTGGAAACCCTCTAAGATGCTGATGGTTCATATATTTACAGTTGATGTCTCTTCTCTCACCTAGGCATAACCGCCTAGATTCGCACACTGGAAGCATAAGGAACTACTGTTGTTCTACGCATTAGTTTGAGCTTCTACTGATCATACCTAAACACCCCCCTTTCAATCAGATAACACCCTTCACAAAAGTTGTAGAGAGGTAAGTCCTCTTAAATTTCCTTTTTGCAAACCTCCATTCCGAGTTTCATGTTCATAGTTATTGTACTTTTAGTGAGTACAACTCACTGTTGTTCCCAATAAAGCAGTAGTGAAGTGCAACCAGTTACATTACTTTTCGTATAGAGTTTCATAAAATGTCTACTTTAAAAGTTGTATATTACTATAAACCAGTTACTGTAAAATTTTCATATTTTTAAAATTTTGTTTACTATTTTTCTCGGATTTCCATTGTTAGCCATTACAAAATCTGGATTTTCCTTCAATAGAATCTCGGATTACAAACCTTCTAAAGGCATTTTCCCAAGGTTTTTTGCAAAAAAAAATAAAAAATTCTTTAAATTTTGTTTTTTACATAATGTCTTCTATCTAACTTGATTTTACCAAATTTTTTCGTAATTTTATTTTAATTCTCTACTAATGGATTTCTCTTTTTTTTTTTTTTTTTTTTGAATGAAAATATATTGAAGATAAGGAAAAAGGAAAATACAAAGCCAAGCCATAGGCTAACCAAAGGCCAATGAATTTATCATTTTTTACAAAACCAATTGATTTCTCGTTTTTACTTCTTTTTTAACATTTTTGTACATTACTTGTATATTCAATATCTTGTTTACCTGTTCTTTTTGTCTAGATGTAATGACCCCCAATCCCATTTTTAATTACAATTATCATATGCTTCATGAGATGAATACTAGGGCTAGCTCTCATTTTTTATTTTTACTCCCATGCATGTCTGCTTTACTTTCCGTATACTAACAATGCAGAGCAATTGGATACGGGTATGTGGATTTGAACTCCCTTTTACATTTTGTTATCATGATTTTCTTTCAATACATGTGTGATAGTAATGCTCCTGTTTACTCAAAACCCATAGTTGGCTCAATCAATAATTTACATATTAGACCTAGGTGTTAGAGTCCGGTTTTATCGGGTGGACCAAGGTGTCTAACCCCTTTCTTGGACAACAACCTGATACGAAACATAAGCCGTGGTTAAACAGTTTGGATAGAGTCACTTTTTTGAATTCAATTTCAACAGATGGATCCTAAATCCTAATCTAGGTGGCGACTCCTGTTCAATAGAGACTGATAATCTCTCGTGACCAATTCCTCACAATTACTACATTTATATTTGTATTGAGAGCTATTAGGTCAAAGATAAATCTCTCATATAATTTTTCCAATAGGATAGGATGAACTAAGCTTAAATAATAATATAGACCAATCTCTTCAACAATTTTATTTTGTTTAGTTTTTTGGCAAAGAAAATTTAGGTTTCAATAGATATCTGAATGTGACCCGAATCTTGACATACTTGGGTTTTACAATGTTAGCTCAAATGTCAAGTGATTTCATGTATCATGTTGGATTTTAATTATAAACTATTTCTTCTTATTACAAAATACATAGAAAATCTCTAATATATTTTTAGTTGAAAGAAAGAAATATTATTTAGGTGAAAGTTTTCCTTCCCTCATATAAAAGGAAAAATTCCTTCTCCGCCGTTGAAGTGACATCATGATTAAACTATTGAGTCATCATTACACTCTTACTCCCAATTAATAAAGACTGGTTTGACAATCTATAGTACAATGTCAGGGTAAAAGAGGACCATTAATTTATTTAGAAACTATGGAACCAATTCTTGAACTATTATTAGATATAAGAAGTTATGTTCTTATAAAATTTTGATTATAAAGGGACGCATTATAAGTATCTTTCATAATTACAAGTTGGCTCCTTATACAGACGCAACTCATCACTTTCAAATAATATTATAGTAGATTCACTAGCGTTCGTTTCAGACATTGGGATCTCTTAGCATACATAGTGGTGGTACATACTCCTTATTTATTTAACTATGTCTAGATGATGATGGTGTACGTACACGAGTGATGTAAATGTAATAGTAGATAAAAGAGGAAATTACTAAAGTACGTACTTGAAAAGCAATTTTATGGCGTTCACTTTGAAGGTGTTAGGTTTCAAATAAGCCTCCAAAGGCATTAGACTGCCTCATAATGAAAATGCAAACCTCAAAGATCATGAGGGTCTCTGCTTTGGCACAATGGTTGACTACTACTTTGCTAGTTTGTAAAGATCAACATAAGTCCAAGAGTGGGTATTCAAACCCCATTACACCTCATGATTCTATATGATAACTTTGAGTCGATAATGCAACAGTAAAATTGTACTGTTGTAACATGTTGATCATTGGTTCAAATTTTGGAAACAACCTCTTTTGCGAAATAAGGTACATATGATTTCATACATTTGCTCCTCTGGGTTTCTTTAATTAGTAATAGTACCTCAATTGGTCTAATGCTCCTATATGACCATCTTAGCCCTTAGATATTGCCAAAAAAAAAATCCCAATATAGTACAATCACATGTCTGAAAATCCTTTCCCCACCTTTTTTTTTTTTCAGATGTCACGGCTTAATTATTTGGAGAATTTCTTCTATTTTGGTGGCTTCGTTGGAGTCTTCTAAGGTGAACTGCTGTTAGTCACCATAACGTTTGTCACGAGGGATATATAGATAAGATAAATATAAGGAAAAAATAATCATAGTTGGGCGGTGAGGGCCTTACGACAGGGTTGGTTTTTATTATTTATTTGTTTTTTGCTGAAACAGGGTGGTTTTAACTTTTAATGATATAAAACTAGTAGCCCATATGCGTACTTTAATTCGAATCTTTGACCAAGTATTTTTTTTTTCCTTCCCGCGGCTTTTGTTCTAATCTTCTCTCCAGTTTATTTCCACTACCCTCACCTCCACAACTCACCCGCTCCACTCACAAGAACCTACCACCTCGTGCTTACTGCGTGCGTGTGTTTATATCATATATTATTATGAAAGAAAGAGAATTGCTGGAGAATTGCTGGCTAATTAATGGAAAGGAGCACAAGAACATCTTTAATGCATGAAGAGGGTAGGTAATATGATCTTTTTATATTCATCTATGTTTATGTATACACAACATCGGATTGAGAATTAAGAGGTTCTATTTTCCTAATATTATTTGGGAGATGGTTCCTTATATGGCAGTGACTCACTTTCTCTCTTGAGAGGGGATCGCTTTTACCTCTGAGAAATGATCGACATGTACACGAGTCATATTAATAGTTCATGTAAATCAAAGGTAATCCTTCAATCCAAGGGAGAATCGACAGGTATCTAAGCAAGGCCGATGAGTGATACAAACAAAGGAACTCCATAAATAATATTTAGGACCATCGATTCTTCAAACGTCAATTGACAAACCTAGGGGATTGGACTGTAGAGAACCAAAGCTAAGAGCTAAATATATGCATGATCTCTCCACCAACACAAGATTAATTAGGGCACATGCGAGAAAATCAATAGTAACAAGACTTCCATTCTTCATAGAGGCGGGACAATCATTTCTCCTTTCCTTATATCTGTGGGTATAGAAATTACACTGCCTACATATTTATTTATTTATTTATTTTTCTTTTTAAAAATTCTTAAAAACGTGATGAAATAATTGAATAGAAAAGAAATTGGCCAATTTATCTAAACTTGGACACTTATGCGGTGACCCTAAGCAAGTCGACGTCGAGTCATCTGGCCGTCATGAGGTGGGGCATAGTTGGGGGCATGATGTACCACGTGGAGTAGAGAGAATGAGAAGGGTCGTGTCGTTAATATTGTTGGGTATTGCATCTGAAACTGCAACCACTGAGAGGAAGAAAGGTGGTGGCGGGCGTTACTACCAGTAGAGTCGCTGAGGTAGGGTAGGGGTATTAGATAATAACAGATTATCTCATGGGACACGTGGTGAGAACCCACGAGCTGATGTCACTCCCTCTACTATCTATCGACTCGGCTGATGCTGTATTGCCGTTAGGTTTTTGTCCTTTTGTCTTGGACTCTTGAATCCTTCTAGAGAGTTTGAGGGATGGCGTGCGCACTGCGCACCGTCTCTCTCTCTCTCTCTCTCTAAGCCTATCCCTCACTAATAAAGACAGGATAAGATCTATGATGCCCAATTGACGAGGGAATTGCAATACAAATCTTGACTGGGTCCCACTCCTATATCATCTGATGCAAATGATGCCAACAATGTATTTTTCATGCATTTATCAGCTAAGAGATATTTATTAGCTTCACAAAGAACAGATCAATTGCTCGCTTCATGTCATCTCACTCTCTTCTGAAGTCTCTTGTGGAGTGTGGACCATGGTTTATGGAATCGGATTTGATTGCATCGGTTTGAATCGGTTGGATTGATATCAATATTCATCAATCTTGATTCGTAGTCAATATCGTATTCACGAATCAATATAGATGAAAGAGTAAAACAGTAACATATTTTCTTAATTAAACATATCTTTTCAATCAGAGTAATCCGGGTCAGAATTGGATTGATATCAATCCTAATAGATCCTAACTCGAAATCAAATACTTTCAATTGTGTTAAAGCAATCAATGCGTATTCGATGATCAGGGTGTGTGTTCAATCGTTATCAATCCACTCAACCCTCATTCCATCTTCTCAAACCTTAGTGTGGACATGAGTTTTGAAAACCTGTCTACAGGTCCATACCCCCCCCCCCCCCTTACCCTAAAAAATCTTTGGTATTCAAATTAGTGGGAATGCTTGCCAAGCATTATCAAAAGTCACTCAAATCGCTATTTATCCTGTCAATTTCGAGGAAGAAGAATGATCCTACTATCCTAGTATGAATACTTGAGAAGGTTTTTCCTTTTCTGACCACATAAAAATAGCATGACTTGCACCATTTTTAATTGTACCTTTTCTCTTCTGATCATTGTTCAAGGAAAAGGCATCGGCAATGAGATTGACCTTTGATTTTGAATCTAATTTGATGGGAATTGGTAGAGAATCGATCATGCAAAACCAATTTGAATCAAAAAATTTATGGGCCAACCTCATCATTAATTTTCTAAATACTCTAAAATATTTTTCTTTCTTGGTGTCAAAAAACAAGCTAATTTTGGTCATCCAGTAATAAAAAAAAGCAAATCCTATGTATAAAAAATGCCAGGGTTGAGAAGGGAATGAACCCTCCCAAAATCTTGATCACTTAGGTTCCTGGGAACATAAGTAGGTAAATAATGTATTGAGACAAAACTCTTAGGAAAGAACTCAGTTTTCACATATATACTCACATGGAGGAGATTATTGGGGTTTCACGCGAAAAAAACGATCCTCCATATGAGAGAGAGTTCTACTTAAGTCCCAACAAATCATATCCAAATTGGGATGCGATAACTCCAATTTGCCTCTAAGAATGAAAAATTTAACTAAAAAAAAATGAAAATTCTATAAACACTTGGATAGCATCTTCTTAATAACTCGTTTTTAAAAGTGCCCTCTACCGAATATCATAGGATGCTTTCAATCTCAAATAGAGTGTTGTCTTTAAAAATAGATAAATAAATACATAAAACACTTTAAAAAAAATCTGCCTAGAGACATAGGACTAGAGCCTAGAGTCTTGCATTTTATTTATTTATTTATTTTTTTTTTTTTGAGGGGAGGAGTTTACTTAAATCTTTGGTCTATAGTGATCATAGTCTGGTAAAGACGAACACATAACGGGTGTATATATGTTTAAATTAGGTTCCAACAGAAAAAAACTTACTTTAGGTCTGATAGGCTTTCCATTCCCTCTGTGATGAAAACTTGATGAGTTTGATTCAATGCATTTATCTTGATGAACCAGTTACAATGCTCTTCCCATTGATTTAAATAGTGAAAAGGGATGAATATTTCATAATAATAAAGGATGAAAAAAATCCTCCGCCATGGGTGTGGTGGTGTGGCAGAGATCCCATGATTAACATGGCATCCATGTGTGTACTAATATCATCTTGATTGTCAAACCTCGTCGCACTCAAAACAGAGGATCATCGTTGAATAAAGGGTGGGTTTCATTTAAAAAAAATCATAGGGATGGAAATTTATAATGACATTCATTCTTTCTAGTGCAATCAATCAACATCAATGTAAATTGGAGAAGAACTAAATCTTTTTAATCAAGTATAATTAGAAATAAGGACTCGATGAGGTGTCGATTAAGCAGTGGACGGCATGTATAACCTTCAGCTGCTATTCGTACGTAGTCGGCTCCCAACAGGGAGAAAACTCACCTTCTCGCGACAATCCTGAGCCTCATTTATGATTCTTGGATCCACTTGCACAGAAGGGGAACCTTTTGGAGGAAGAAAAACGAATGAATTCAATATCTAAAACCAATTAGAATTAGGGTTGGATTGGAGTCTCCTAATGTGGTTCAGACATCCATGTTGCCATTAGAGCTGAATTAACAAAAACGATAAAAAAGAATCGATTCAATCAATCGTGGAGTTGGTTACAAAGTCCTATCTCAAATGCACCTCAAGTCACATGGCAACTAAAGCTTTGAAGGTGATTGGGATAACTTTTCCTTATTTCGATCTCAACAAGTTTAATTTCCTTTTTCACTCACTCTTGCAAGTTATAATATATGACCCCAAAGGATTGTTCAATTGATAAAGACCAACACTTCAAAATAAGAGGTCATGAGTTCAACTCTCTTTATAACCTAACTTAAAAAGAAAAAAAGAAAGAAAGAAAGAAAAAGAAAATAACATATCCACAAGAAATAGTAGATACGATCAAGGATTAAAGTATCGATATCGGTCACCGTATCGATCGGTCAAAATTAACATACGTATCAGAGGGTATCGTATCGTATCAGAGATACACTAAGATACACTAAAGATACACACATAAATGAATAGGAAATATTTTTTTAAACACTTTTGCATAAAGAATTTATTAAAAACAACTATTGATAACATGTATTATGTATAAACACTAAATTGAGGGTATCGTACTAAGAATTCAAGGTTTGTAGTTGTCCCATAAATGTAAAATCCTTGTTCCCAACCTTGATTTTCACTTTAGTTAGAGAGAAATATGGCTGACAACAACTTTGGAACAAAAACCCTTCAAAAAATCGTGTTTTTTCTGAAAAATTGCCCATCTTGGTCATTATATGACCGTAGCGCATTGTATCGGTACATACCGATACTCACCGATACGTATGGATACTCACCGATACGTATCGATTCTCACCGATACGTACCGATCGATGCATACCGATACTCACCGATACGTACCAATACATACCGAAGCGTACATTTTACCTCAATTTTATATTTTCCATAGAGTTGTATCGAGGCATATCGTATCGTATCGATGTGTATTGATGCATATCGGTATGTATTGTAGGATATATATCGATACGAAAGGATTTTAAAAATTTCATGTATCATATCGGTGTGTATCGTATCGATCGACTAAATTTAAGATACGTATCAGAGGGTATCATATCGATATCGGAAATACTTAAAACCATGGATACGTCACAGAAGTGCCGACTTAATACCAATACCTAAAACCTTGTATTTCAAACAATATTTTATGATGAGAGAATTATTATTTATAAATTCTATTTTTTATTTTTATTATTTAATTTTTTTTAAATAATTATTATATACATTTGAACATGATTAAGTGAGAGAAAATTCAATCATCAATTGATCAGGATGGAGTCCTTCATGGGTGCCAAGAATGCCAATGAACAAGATGCATGGCATCATTATTTTGGAAAACAGCTTGCATTCTGACTTTGAAATGGATGCTTTTTTCCAACCCTTCACTTTTATATTTATTTTTTAGAGAAGATTTTCTGACAGGTGATCCACATAACTAAACCTTGGTAAGAAGGAGCCTATTTCTACCATTTGGTAAATCAGATTGATCTAAAATTATATGGATAGATAAATCCAAAGATCATTACACACACGTCAAGTTCCAGCTTAAATTATATAACCATATGGAAAAATCAAACATTGAAAAATCAAATGAGATTTATTTAATTGTGATCATTTTTTTTTTTTGGTAAAGATTTAATTTTGATCAATAAGTGTTCATGGATAGACACATTGTGAATGCCAATACATGGGGTAAATGATTGAATATAGGTATAAAATTTAGCGGGTGATCAATAAATCATCCCCTAAATATCTAATGGTCGAATTTATTATTAGTGGAATTAGGTGTCCAAACCAAAGATATCCATACCTATGGTTTTAAGTATCGATAGTATTGGCCATATCGGCCATATCATATATTGATACCTAATTGGTCTGGATCAGTTACTCATATCGTCTTAGGGGTAAAACAGTACAAAATATACTTTTTTTGAAAAATCAAGAGCAAAAGTGGCCGATATGCACTGATCCAATCCAAATAATATCAGATCAGTATCGACAGATACCGATACCAATATATAAATCCACGCTCTATCGGGGAGCGTGGCCTAGGCAATATCGCATGTGTCTATCTCTCTTCTAATCTCCTTCCCAAAATAAGGGTGGATATGTTTTTTTTAAATGAGGAGAGAGATTGACACACATAAGAGAGAGGCATAGGAATGTTTGGGACAGTGTTTTTTTTTTTTTTTTTCTATAATTTTTGTAAAATATTTTACAGTGAAACCAATACAACCTAAGTATATGGGATTAGAATTAGCTTTAAGTGAAATAAATTAAAAGTATATATGGATAAAAAGGATTAAAATTTGGGACAAGTGGGCAAATAATATGGTGAATGGCGTTTTCAGACTTTAAAGAAACACTTGAGATGCTTAGCTGGATGAAGAAGCACATCAAGGCAGGTATACCTGATGATGCATTGACGACGTGACCCTTAGTCATACCCAACCATATCCAATTTCTTTGTTCATCTAGCCGTTAAACCAAAGATTAAGGTATCATTAGCAAGCAATTAAATAAAAGGATTAATTTTGTGGTTCATGATGTCATTCCATTTTAAAGAGTCTTAACACCATGACATCATTGATTCTATCTGGCTCTTGCCATTTGCCCCATTTCCAAGAAGCGCCCCAACAACATGGAGTCATGGGCTTGAATAGAACTTAATGCCTTAACCCTTGCCATTATGTTATTTTATATAATATTAATGCTACTTATCTTATAATTAATCCTTATTTAATTTATGGGCAAAGAAACCTTACGTGTCTATTTGGCTCCTGTGCCAATGCACACAAGTAGAGCTTCTTGGTCTTTTCGTACCCTAGATGCTAGGGTTCTTTTTCCTTTAATTTAAATAATAATAATTTAAGGAAAAAGAATCAACTCCGGTATGTTGTTTCATGCGATTGTGGGATCAGTATGAACTCGCGGGACCAATCAGACCGAAGGTTGCTCCTTGATTATGCAGCTCATGTGCCAATGCAAGGCCATGAAAGAGCTCATATAAGCATAAACATAAGTGGGTTTTTTTTTGTTTGTCCCCTCAATGTATAAGTGTAGGGTAACGCAACTAGGGAGCTCTCATGTTCCCTTTACGAGAAGGAACACTACATGTCAAAGTTTCCTATGCCCAGACACAATGCTCTATTATCTCTAAGTGTGGATCAGGTTCTCGTACGGTCTAATCCACACATAGAATTCACCATAGGTTTTTTCTTGGGTGCATGAATTCCATCTGTGTAGATCAGTCTCATATGAAAATATTTCTCGTACAAGGATGTGATCCCCTCTCGTTTTTTTCCTGTCCCTATAAAGTGTCTGGGCATTGAGAGCATAAACAGGTAGTGTTCTTTCTCCTTAATTAAGTATTTGTATATATATATATATATATATATATTCCCTGTTAGCAGAATGTATACTAAATTGCTAACTAGATTAATAAATCTTCTACCCCAAAAAAAACTAGATTAATAAATCATAGTAAAAAATATATAGAAGGAAAAGAAAAGGAGGGAGAGTCTCCATCATAGGTACGTAACCAAAGAGGAAGAGATGACGAAATGAGACATCAGCCACCGCAAATCTGACGCGTAATTACGCCCACCTGCCGTTGACGTGGGACTCTTCCACCTCTAACGCCAACCCCACTCGGGTCCCCCCCCCCTTGCCCGTGACCTCTTCAAATATATATATATATATATATATACATTAGTGGAATATATACAAACACTTGCACTGCATCTTCAAAGGGCAAACCACAACTGCAATTCACATTCACTCCTCTTGTTAATCTCCGTCTCTCTCTCTAGTCTCTCTCTACCCCTTGATAGATTAATTGAGTAAACTGGAGACCATGCAACAAGCAATTCCATACAGGACATGGCTGCCGATGTCGCCCTCCAGCGGCCCAATTGGGTTCGGAGGAGGAGGAGGAGGAGCAGCGTCAGTTGTTGCTAATGGGGGAGAAGCAGGAGGAGGAGGAGGAGGAGGAAGAAGAGGTGGAAGAAAGGAGGTGAAGGGATTGATATCAGGGAACGCGGTGATAGTGTTTGGCAGGAGAGGTTGTTGTATGTGTCATGTAGTGAAGCGCCTCTTATTTGGATTAGGAGTTAACCCAGCTGTGTATGAGGTAGATGATGAGAAAGATGAGGCTTATGTTGTTGATGAATTGACCTCTATCACTGCTGAGGATGAGAAGCCACAGTTCCAATTTCCTGCTGTGTTCATTGGAGGAAAGCTATTTGGAGGTTTAGATCGTCTCATGAATGCTCATATCTCTGGAGAACTCATTCCCATCCTCAAGAAGGCAGGAGCTCTGTGGCTTTGAATATTGATTTTGACCCTTCTCACAATTCACCTCTTTTCTTCTTTTTCTTGCCCTTCCCCCCCCCCCCTTTTCTCTTCTGCTTGCTCTTTTCTTCAAGAAATTTTTGAGAGGTAAATGCAGGAGTTTTGATCTTTAATTTTTGAGCAACGTCAAGCTTTTTTTTTTTTTTTTCATATGTAATGACCGGAAAGAAAGAGGGAAAAAAAATGAAGACTTTCTAATGACTTGGGGCTTTCAGAGTGTGACTTCTCTGTAACTAAATGTGTTTGATCCATTAATGAATCTGTTCTTGGGTTTTAGAAGAATTGAAGATTCCTGAATATTTGTTCTTGAGAATTTGTGTCTTGGGATTGATTGGATTTGCTTCCTCTACTGTCATTTACACAGAAATCACTTGCATCATGAGAGATGGATCAGAGCAAGAGGTAGACAAGACAGCGAGAAAGATTTTTTTTTTTTAGCTTCTTATTACAATCATTTGCAAGTAATTGTAGTGGATGACAACTGGGCAGATTTGATCATTATCAAAAACCCACAAGAAAGGAACATGAAAACTGGAAATTAATGATTTATTTAAGTTTTCCTGGTCGGTGGTCCATTGCATTACATTACCCATTAAGAGAAGCATGAAAAAAACAGAGGAAAAATCTAGAGAGAGAATATTCATTCATTCTCTCATAGAAACAAAATGATGGTTAGCTACTTAAAACGTAGCAGAGTATTGTCTAATCTTTCAAACTGATATCCATTCAGGGAAAACTTTATAGACAAAATAATCTAGGGGTTTGTTCTGTTTCCAGCCAAACAGGAATTATTGGGGCAGAGATGAAGTGAAGATGAAGAAACGGATCCAGAGTCCAGACTCAGGAGGGGGGTGATGGGTCTATTTCCCCGTGACTATAACGTGACTTGTGGGTTCCCACGCACAAAGTCACAACCTCTCACTCACAGCTTTCTTTATTGCAACACGGTTGCTGACCGCGGACGCGCTTGCCGAACGAACAAACCAACTTTCCGCATTGTTCACCATAAGATAGGTATTGAAATGGTGATTAATCCATAATAGAAATTTTTAATTAAGAGTTTTTCTCAATTGTGGGCCAGAACATGGGAAAATGACTTTTTTTTTTCTTTTTTTTCTTTTATCACAAAACAAAACTAATCAATTAGGGATTTTTTTTGTACAACCCCTCAAAATATTCATAACTTCCTACAACCTCATGAATTGAAAATAATATCCACCGCATCCTTAAATTATAACACTGTTAATTTAAAATGTAAAATGACTTTTTTAACCCCTCTACTGCGGTCTAAACAAATGCCCCAATTCACAGTCTACACCTCACACCATCAACGTATTCTATTCAAATCAAATCCCGACGTCTGTCTTTGCGGGTTTTCCCATCCACTTACCCCTTACGTTGCACACCTATTGACTTTTGACCAAACCCATTACTCACTTCCTACTCCTCTTTGAGAATTTGTACGTGTAGAGAGAGAATGTCCACACGAGTTGTGCGGCTTGTGCCAACATCTAGAACTCAGATGTGATTTGCCCGTGGTTTCAGAGCGCAGAGTACTGTGGGATGAACTTGATAAACCCGATGTCATCTCAACAGAGAAAACCCCATTCCAGATCTATGAGAAAGCTCCGACGATGATCTCATGGCGATATGGAGAATTCATTTGCAAGAAACAATCGAGGAGATCCCTCAGATCTTATCTGCTATAAATCTCCTTCTCCAAAATTATCTGAAGGATTGATTGTCAATAAATTGAGATAGGGATCGTCGGAATCCTTCGCCACAGCCATACTCTCACTGACTCGCCCGACCCTTTAATTGTATTTGAGTCATCTGAGAAATTTGTTGTGGCTTTTGTATTGGTAGGTTGCTTCTCGTTCTGTTTCGGAATGGGTGGGAGGTATGGTGTTGTTGAGGTAGTGAGAGAAGGAGGCGGTGGTGGTGGTGGTGGAGGAAGAGGCATGGACATCGGGTTTCTGGTGATGATGAGAAGAAGGTGTTTTGGCATTTTGCCTTCTTCACAGTTGGTGGAAGTTTCTTCTCCTTCAACTGTTTCTTCTTCCTCTTCCTCTTTTCTTCGCAAGTAGTTTTAGGTTCAGACAAAGCAAAATTCTTTAATAATTTGGGGGTTTTAAGGTGAGCTATATAATAGTACGTTTACTTCTCCACAAGGACAGTTTGGCCATTTAGATAATAGTAGACTGCTGACATCACTACTTAACGGTTTTATTCTAATGGAATAGAATTATTATAAAATTTCTTATAAAGGTGAGGGATGTACAAGATTTTTTTTTCTAATTTTGAAGGTTACAAGAAATTATGAATATTTTTAGAGGTGGTACAAGAAAATTTCCTAATCAATTATAAGAAAACATATATGAGAGGGTGCCTAAGTCCTTATATGGCTCCACATCGGGTATTCATTCTGGAGGTGGGATTATTGTTTATTTATGGACTTTCAACAATTATATTCAAAGGCGTAATGGTTCAGCTTTCTACACCTCATTCTCTCATTGAAGAACCAATTCATGTTTTGAAATGAATCATTGAGGCTTGCCGTGGTGACTAGTTTGAAGATATGTATCAATTTTTTTATCTCTTTTTTTCAACTTCTTCTTTATCCCTTTTTCTCCTTTATTTTTTCTGGTGGTTGGAGACTTGTAGAGACAAGCTATTACTCATCCTGTTTTATTCTTTTCCTTCCCCAGTTTATAACCAAAAGAAGCAAGAATTACTAACAAGTGATATCAAAGTCAAGGCGTTGTAAGTTGATGTGCCTCCGAAGATGTGGGATTATTAATTATGCTTTAACTCAGATATCACTCGTTGAGACTTGGATAAAAATCATCCTTAAAAGTTAGTAGATAAGGAGAGGGTGCCCAAGTCCTTGTATGCCTCCACATTGAGCTATAATTTCGATGTAAAATTATTGCTTACGTGTAAAACACCCAAGAATTATCTCCAAACATGAAATGGTTCAGCTTTATATAGCTCATTCTACCATTCAAGAACCAACTCAATTTTTGAAATTGAATTAGTAGGTTTGCATTGGTGACTCACTTGTAATTGTTCGTATGCGTGTGTGCACGCGTGAGAGCTTACATGCTTGTAGACATACATTTTCTTGTGATTTGATATGAAATTACACTTAAATTTTTTTCAAATTGTGTGCATTTCTTTTGTTGTCTATTTGCGCTTGTCTGTTAGGTATTATGGATATAACCTCTACTTTATTAATATGAAAATTATAGAACTATCTTACTTTTCTTCCGAGGATGTTGGATTATTACTTTTGCCCTGACTCTAATATTACCTATTGCGGCTTGTGTAGAGTTCATCCTTAAAGCTTAGCCATAAAGAAGAGGGTGCCCAAGTCCTTATATGCCTCCACGTTGGGTTAATCACTTTCAATATTGGATTACTGTATATACGTTGAACTCCCAATAATAATCTTCAAAGGCGAAATGATTCATCATCCTCCAACTCATTCTCATATTCAAGAATCTACTCAAGTTCCAAAAATGAATTAATGATACAAATATATATATATATATATATATTTTTTTTTCTTTTTGTATACATTCCTCGTTATAGGATGACACATTTATGGGTCGAAACATTTTAGTTTGTTAGATACACAACAAAAAATCTAACCTATGAAAGTAAATTGTGGATAATGGCATAAGAAAATATATCATTAGTTAAGCTCTAGAAACATAAAAAAGTTATTAAGGAATCCACCATTGAAGTAATGATTTACCAGATTAGTTTCATCATAACCAAAGAGTGTTATCAGCAATCTAGGTCTTATTACTCTCTAGCACTTTAGTTATGTAGCTGTTTGTGGGATCCAGATCCTCTGTTACTCATCATCATGCAATTCTTGTGTTATTCTACCTGCAAAAGATGACATCTGGCATTACTGAGGTGCACAATGCAGATGAGGAGAGAGAAGATGGCCACCAGCCAAACCGGTTTAGCTGAAAAAGAAACTAGTTCACCATGAACCCAAATCAAACTAGTCAGAGACCTTAAGTCAAATCAATTTCATATTTAAAATTGATAATTTCTGCTCAGACAACGGTCGTTGTTAACTCCTTTTCTTCTTCTCAGCTCAGATCTCTCTCTCTCCCCCTCCCCCCCTCAAGCTCTCTCTTCTCTCTCAGTTGCTTGTCATTGTTATCTCTCTCTCTCTCTCTCTCTCTCTCTCTCTCTCTCTCTCTCTCTCTCTCAAGCAATCAAGACGTAAATCTTCACTCAATTATTCCTAATAATGACCTACATTTTCCAGTTTAGTTAGGGTTTGAATCCGTTGCAGACCTCTATTCTCCTAACGTGTAGATCTGGTTTAAGTTAGGGTTTGAATCTCTTCGAGGTATACCCTTAACATTCTCTCTCTTTCCTTGTCTTTGTTACTCTCTGTTATCTTGCTTTGTCTTTGGAATTCTCTTTCTATAATTACCTTGTTAGTTGTTGGACAAAAATCCTAAAAGAAACAAGAGAGAGAAAGAGGTCTCTTGAAGTCTTGGGAAGTACAGATTGGGTTTAGGGAAAGGGCTACAAGAAATTTAAGAATTTTATGTTGCAAGCTTAAAAGCTCATCCACATCTATCCAAGTCTTGAGAATTATGGATTGGGTCTAGGGACAGGCTGTACGGAATTTAAGCCTGAGAGATGGATTACAAGTAGAAGGGAGCTTAAGAAGAAGAGGGTGGAATCTTGGTACATAACTGTCACAAAAAGTTTTGAGTTGGCGAACCTTTCCCTTTAACTCTGACCTTACCATAATATATTTCCCTCATTTTAATGATATTTATTTATGATTAATGTTAAAATGCATAGGTAGATATTGAGAATGATAGTACTTTATCTTCATCTTGTGATATAGGTTGCATCCCCACTCCTATTTCTATATTTTTTTATTTTGTTTTAGTGATAATAATTGAATTCAGATTCTGGCTTATTCCATCTTGTTTTGAGTTGGAATTTGAACATCCAATCAAGTTCATGGCCTTCCATACGGTACTGAACTCTATCCAAGTCTCGGTCTGGATATAGCTTTCGCTCCAATGAAGGCCATTGCAGTTGTTGTGCTATACAATTTTCATCTTCAGTTCTTGGAATGCCACCTTGTATAGCCTAAGAATTCAGTTATGCTTTTCTTGAAGCATGGCTTGATAAAACACTGTGGTCTGTACTCTCCAAAGTTGTGACAATGTGACTTTGCATGCATTATCTCTTACAGACTTGGTATGCATTATCTCTTACAAATATCCTATTTCTAGTTATATGTTGAATGTTGGTATGTTAATTGAAATTGGTGCTTTGAACTAATTGAGTGTTGGTTTGTTATCTAACTATGATTTTAAAGAATGGGGCCCTTAAAAAAGAACAGATTTGATCTGATTACAGCCATTGAAGTTTCATAGTAGTTATGCGGTTCATAGTTTGTTTAGTTTTGGTGTGATCTGATGTGCCATTAATTTTATTTGGTTTGTTTAGTGTGGAGGCTAATATGGATGTTGAGAAGAAATCTCAAGTTGGAATGTAGTTCAATTTAGAGCAAGAGGCATACAATTTCTATAATGACTATGGACGGGCAATGTGGTTTAGTATTAGGAGACACTTGATAACTAAGAGCAAAAAAGATAAGATATCTGTTCAAAAGCTGGTTGTCGGCAACAAGACAAGCGAGACTTCAATAGTAGTAATCTACGTGCTGAGACAGAACAACTAGGCATGGATGGTCATATATTTGACTGAGATAGAAAAATACATGTGTCGTGACTTTGTTGAGGAACATAATCACAACCTTTGTGACTTTGTTGAAGAGCATAATCACGATCTTCATATTTCAACAATTGTTCATAAGTTATGTTTATAGAGGAATACGTTAGATATACATAGATATGAAATTGATTTGACAGATGACTCAGAGATTAGACTTAAATACATATCTGAGTTGATGGGTAGGCAGGCCGGTGGGATTGAGAGACTTAGTAGCTATATGACCCAAGATGTTAAGAACTATCTTTGTACTAAAATAATATGTGCCTTATCTTATGGTGAAGGAGGTAGTTTGTTCAAGTACTTTGTTACTCAAAGTAGGATTAACCCCTCTTTACATACACATTTCAAATAGACAGTGAAGAACAAATAACTAATATATTTTGAGTTGATCAGAAGATGATCATTGATTATGCACAATTTAGAGATGTAATTAGCTTTGATAGTACATTTTGCACCAACAAAGAATGTAGGTCATTTGGGTTATTTGTTGGGTTTAATCATCATAGAGGTTGCACTATATTCTGGGCTGCACTTTTATATGATGAGACCGTCGAATATTTTAAATGATTGTTTGAGGCATTTACCGAAGCACATGGAAATAAGAAGCCTATAACCATCTTCATAAACCAAGATGTTGCTTTGGCTAGAGCATTACTAGAGGTGTGGCCTATGACATTACATTACGCTTGATGCAGAATTGCATTAAGCATTTGGATGATATGACGAAAGATGGCTCATGTTTTCTTAAGAATTTAAAGAAATTTATATTCCAATGTGATGAAGAGGATTAATTCAAGTATGCATGGTTTAAATTTCTTATTGAATATGAAGTTCTGAATAATATATGGTTGCAATGCATATATTGTCACACCCCGTTCACACTAAACCGGGCCAGTGACCAGGTTAACACCGGTTAACCCAAACCTGCCAGGATCATCTGATACTATATTCCACCACAGCATACACACAACTAATAAAAACTTATTAGATCAGCAGAAGACTAGGTTTACCTGTGAATATTCCCATAATACTTGATACCCGAATTGTGATACAATAGTTATATACATGTGGCCCAAAGGCATGATATTTACACAATAAAAGTACAATTCACATATCAAGTACATAAAGGAAACCATCAAAAATCAGAGTACACAGCTCGGCTCGGTATCAAAGGCTAGAGCTCAGCTCGGCATCAAGGGTTGAGCCCAGCTTGGCATCAGAACTGCGGTCCCCCAGCACAACTCTCGCACGGGCAATCAGTGCCATGCTCTAACTCCTCAGGGGCCCACCAGTCCTCTTCGGGGAACTCGACCGTGGGACCCACCCCGTGCTCTTCAGATGTATGACCTACAAAATCATCTAAAAAGGGGTGCACACGTGGGATGAGCTCACTAGTTCAGTAAGTGGAAAGATGGACCACACAGCAGTCCACACAACGAAACACAATCATATGCACTACATGCTATGCATTACATTTTAAATCACATCCACCTAAGCGACATTACTAAGTCTTCGGTTTAGTGCTACTACAGCCATAGTGCGCGTATACTCCAGGTACGAGCCGCGAACTCCATCCTGCGATACGCCCATAGGGCTGTCGGAGAAGGCCCACCGTGAGTACTTGAAAAAGTAAAAACAATGCCAACCACCGGCTCTCAACAGAAAAGTAAATGACTAAAATTAAAGGTGCTGACTCCAGCAATTTAAAAGCAGTACGATTGACCCTCTTGAATATACCACCGGGGTTGTCGACTGTCCTAATGACCCGCCCGACGTTATGTCTAACCACCACAGTGACCCGACAACCGCGACCACTACTTCTCCCCAAATGGTAATCCAACACCTTAACCCCTGTTGGGAAGGGTCGTAGCACGGGACGGTGAAAATCTTAAACCGCATGCTCCTATAGGACAATAGTACGATTGCATAGTGCCACCGCGTCCCATACCATGGGCCACCAATGCACTCTTTTTCAAGCCGACTACGGCATCTAGTCTATTAATGCACTATGCACAATGATATCAACATTCATCACATAAGCATCTCATTACTTGGCATTTAGAAAGTAACATAACACACATGCATAACAACGTGAGGATGACTAATCTACATAGCATATTCATAATGGCATGACTAGACTAGGTACATTTAAATGAATGCCAAACAATGCCTTGAAACAAGGCCAAACGTCCTCTCCCCACTTACCTGTAGTGTACAAGGATTCCCGTTCGGTACAGGTGAGATCCGATGCGAGAAGCGTAGGATTTGGTGAACCTATCATGAGTGAGCGGGGTTAGTATTTCACCATTTTAGGATCAAAATTAATGAGATCCGATGACAAAATCATGTTTAGAATGTTAAAAGAAGGTCGCACCTCTGATTTGGTCCAATCGGACATAAGAATCACCTTTGGGGCCTCACAGGTGGGCCAACTGGTGGGCCAGACAGCCCACCGGTCTGGCCCATCGGTTGGCCCACCGGTCTGGCCCGCCGGTTGTGCCCGAAGGCCCTGCCCTCTCAGGCGGGTGCCCACAAGCGGGCCAGATGGCCCACCGGTCTTGGCGGGAAAACTGTTGTTTCTTCCCAACTTCCTCCATTCTTTGGGGATTCAAATGGGAATTTTTCCAACCCATTCTTCACACTTTCAATGTCTTATAGGATGGTTCTAACCTAGATCTAGGTTAGATTCAAGTGATGGAAAACCATCTTACCTTCTTTGCTCAAGAACACCTTCAAACCCTCAAAATCACTTCAAACCCACAATGCTTCTCCAACCTTGTCAATACCTCTTCAAATCCTTCAAGATCAACACATAAATCATCTATTAAACCTTAGATTCATCATTTCAAAGGGGATTTACAAGATCTCAAGAAACCCTACTCGAATCAAGGGTTTTACTTGGGTATGGTGAATGTTTAAGGAACCCAACTTTGCTTACCTCTAAATGTAGATCTAGTGTTGAAGATCACTCTTCCGACGCCGGAATGGGAAGATCAAGCTTCGACGCCGCTGAAATCCTTCTCTTCTTCCTCTTCCTTCTCTTCCCTTCTTCTTCCCTTTCTTTTCTCTCTCCTCTTTACTATCCTCACCAACGTACGAGTGTCATAAATGAAAAGAAAAGAAAATCATAAATGCTATATATATACTTCTTAAATAACTAAATAGTTCACATGGATGGGTCACTCAGGTGGGTGGGTGCGGCCACCTGTCCGCCCACCAGTCCGCCCACCTGAGGGCTAAAACTTGGGATTTTGACAGAGTTCGGGCCTCGACGCGAACCCCACCCCTGGCATACGATGTAATATATGTATACACCTTAATATATGGCTACAATACCTGTTTTATCCGTACATGGCCTTATGATAGGTGCATGTACACGGCTTGGGTGTGACAATATATCCATTTAACAAAATTAGATGGGAGGACATTACAAAGTAATTTTCGAAGGCTTTAAATCGTACAATTAGGAGAAAACAATTACGCAACAAGATGAACAAGTTGAAACACGAAAACCAACAATTCAAGAGACTACTTGACACAATTGGATTTGAGTGGAACTCAATGACAAAATCAGTCACAGTTGATGATGAGTCCGTATAGGATAGGGCAATATAGGTACAATAGATCTCACTAGCTAGTTGAATTATTTTAAAATTAGATTGCAATGAGTAGTACATCTAAGTGATACAATGACTGCTTATGCAGGAAAATCTAGGATGGTTGAAATACAAGAAGAATAGACTAAACAACTGGCCAGATTTGAGCATGATATTTAGGGATGCCTATGCTAAAGGAAACTTAGGAGTTGATAGCGCTCAAGATTTGGTTGACATCGAAGCTGATAATACTGTTAATATTGAGCAAGTCTTTGAATCTCCTAGTACCCCGGTGCATTAGGCATGACTAAACCATTTCATAAGGATATTCCTACTCCAACTCAGACCACCACAAAGCGAAATCTTGATAGAACACCCATGGGATGAAGAAAAAAGTGCACCAATAAGGGAGACAGCCACATCAAGGACTTGTATAGGAAGTATTTATCCACTAAAATTGAGAAAGCATCCAGTACTTCCATTACGTCTCCTATTCGTGGTGGGGAAGGTGCATCTCGTCCTCGAGATTTTAGTGTGAGAGCATGCAAGGCGGTATTATCCTCCATACCGGATATGTCATAGAGGACATACTTAAAGGCCACCAGTCATATGTGTGTTGATCCTAGTTGGAGGGAGTTTTTTCTCTTTGCAGAGCCTATTAAGAGGACTTGGATTTTAGATGCCTTGGAGTAGTTTAGGGGAAATGGGTCCTTTGTCTAATTCTACTGTTGAGACTAATTATGATGCTTGTGTTTGAATGCTACTTTTGATAATTTTGGATTGAGGATAATACTTTCGATGATGGCTACTTGTGTTTTATTTCTTTTGTTTTTTTTTTTTTTATTGACGTGTGTAATGTTGAACATGTGTTTTGGGTTGAGACGATGTGTCAAATTGTTATGTCTTACATTTATTTGCTTAAAATTGATAAGTAATTTTTAATTTATTGCAGTTATGTCAAATGCATTTTATGAAATTTCTAGTGATGAAGAAGATATGATCATTCACATGGGAATGGAATTACTGAGTGAGACTATATATATTCGAGAACCATGTAGAGATAGTGTATTTTCAGGTGTTGTCATGCTGCATGAGGTACTGAATGGGCATGCCAACAGATGCTATGAAGAGTTTAGGATGGAACGTCATGTCTTCCTCAACCTATGTAATTATGTTAGATATAGGGGATCATTGAAAGACACGACTAACATCCAAGTGGATGAACAACTTAGAATGTTCCTACGGATTGTTGGGAAGGGTTCAAGTAATAGGGACACCCAAAATCATTTCAACCACTCAGGAGAAACAGTTAGTCGAACATTCAATGTTGTCTTGATTGCAATGCAAAGCCTGGCTAAGGAGAAAATCAGACCGTCAGACATCAATATGATACCAATAGAGATTGCATAGAACCCGAAATACTACCATTTTTTCAAGGTAAATATATTAATATGATACATGTTTGTAATTAAATATATGAATATTTATATTCTTATATGTAGTGACCATTTAATTGTCACTACATGTCATAGCACTATATTGGCGCCATAGATGGTACTCACATCCATGTGGTAGTTTTAAGAGAGGATCAAACTCGATATAGGAATTGGAAGGGGATCACAACTCAAAATGTGATGTGTCCATGTTCATTTGACATGCGATTCACATATGTGTATGCGGGATGGGAAGGTAGTGCAAATGATTGTCGAGTACTTGAACAGGCAAGGAGTGATTCTCGATTGAGTTTTCCACATCCACCTCTAGGTATTAACTTTATTCTAGTATATTAGATTTTTATTTGAGTGTATACGTAATAACATATATTATTTTTCGTCTGTAGGAAAGTATTATGTTGTCGACTCTAGGTATGCTAGCCAATCTGGATTTTTGACACCATTTAGGGGTGAGAGATACCATCTACCAAACCACAAAGGGCTTAGAAGATCCCCAAGAACATCAAAAGAGTTGTTTAATTTTAGGTATTCATCACTTCGAAATGTCATTGAACGTACATTTGAGGTATTGAAGAACAAATTTCAAAATTTAAGGTTAATGCACCAGTTCCCAGTGAAAGTTCAAACATCAATCATACTGGCATGTTGTGGACTACACAACTATATTCGAGAAGAGCATATTACTGATGCTGAATTTGTGGAGATGAGTAATGATTTAAAAGTTACAGAAGATGACTTGAATCTGCCACATGAAGATTTCGTTGATCATTCTACAGCACAATCAAGTCAACGAAATAAGGCAAAAGAGATGAATGCCACTAGGCTAAGAATTACAAATGCAATTGCTAGACAGCAAAGGATGCCAGAACTAGTTGAAAACTAAAACCGATAACTATTTTGACAAAACTGAAAACCTAAATTAATGTTTCAAGTGATGTAGTACTTGTTTTATGTTACATTTATGTATGTGGTACAAGTTGATATATTATTATGAATGTCATATATTTGGATGCTATATTAACTTCTTTGATATTAAATTACTGTTACAGATGACTTCTTCAATGCCTCCACTCATAGCAAATTGTGAAATTTATGGGAAGAGTTGTGCTAAATATACAACCAAGTCAGGTAAAAATATTGGAAGAGAATTTTTCAAGTGTTGAGATTCATGTAATTTTTTCATGTGGGTGGACCAATTACATCTATGTAGATGTGGTAAAGGTTAATGCAAAGTACGAACTACGATGAAAGGTCCAAACAAGGGACAATATTTTCTATGTTACCCAAATTCAACTAGGATAATTTATTTCTACGATTAATCTATATCTATAGATAATTTTAGATTTTTTTTAATTCGATGTTAAATTTCAACGACCCTAATCACATCTATTATTTGATATGGGCTGATAACTGTAGATGTGGTATCTTTGTATGATTGAAAGATGAAACACATATCTCTACCATACAACATACATTATATTCAGAAAGCTCAACATCAACACCATACACATCACCGTCCACTTGGAATGAGTACATAAAAGGATATCTGAAAGGGACACTTAAAGGATTAGAGGACCAAACAAATAAGATAAAAGACATCCTCCATGCATTCAAGTCTTTAGACTTGGACAAAAAGTGAAAATTTGGGGAATTATGTAATAATTAACTTGGACAAGGCATTGTTAATTCTGTACTTTATTCATCCTTTTGAAAATATTTGTTTTTGTATATAATACTTTATTGTCCTAAAGGATTAGTAATTTCTAAACCTATTTTTTATTTCTGTAATTATTGAACAAAAAAAAAAAAACATTTTTGAAACAAGCGTTACCAAACGGCAGAACTGTTGGTTTTCTGTTCTGAAACTGTTCTAGAAACAGATTCACCAAACAACCTTAAATCGTTTAAAAATGGAGTTTCGACATAGAAACTGAATTTTTGTTTTTGACATGAAACGGAGTTTCTGGAACAGAAATGATACCAAATGGAGCCTAAGTCCTCGATACATGGGACCTTATGAGATATTGGGTCGAGTCGAAACAGTAGCTTACTGAGTCGCTATGCCACCCGAATTATAAGGAGCTTATAATGTAGTTCATGTTTCTATGCTCAAGAAGTACGTTTCCAATTTAGCTCATATTTTGACACATGTACCTTTGGAACTTGACGCTGATTGGAAGTATGTAGAACAGCCAGAAGAAATCATTGATCGGAGATACCACATTCTCTGTAATTGGACTATTTCTTATGCACTAGTCAAGTGGAGGAATCACTCCAGAAAAGAAGCATCTTGGGAACGTGAGGAGGAAATAAAAAAGAAATATCCTCAGTTGTTTGGATCACTAGGTAAGTCAAATTCCGGGGATGAAATTTCTTGTAGGGAGGGGGAAATGTTATACCCCAACCCTAAAACTTCCTATTTTAATGTTCAGATGCGGCACCAGAGGACACCAGTACCAGTGAGTACTGGATTGCATCCGTCTTTTGCCGACGAAGAAAGGGCGACCCCACTTGCACCTGCTACCCATGCTTAAATAATTGGAAGGGACTTTAGACACGAAGGGGAAGGTCAGTCTAACCTCACACATATTAGAAACCCCGGGGAAGGCCCCACTCAGACTGAGGAGAGATCTCCATACAAAGTGACCAGTTCATCCTTCACCGGCTGATGGTACCGGTGGATGCTCCATCCACCGGTGAACACCATACGGTGAGTGCACAGGCTAGTTTTGGGTTATTTTGCAATGAGACCCAAGACCTCACAATCGTGCACCCCAAACCCATCCACATTAATGGAACAATATGTTAGGGAGTTGATTAATGTGGCGAGACATCTCGAAGTGGGCTTGTTAGTGCCGAATAGCGGAATAAACTGGTATTGAGTAAAAACCCATTATTTTCCCAAACAGCCCTTAGTGGAACTTAAGTGGCTATAAATAGGACTCTTACCATTCATTTCTTCTCCTACCAAAATAGAAACAAGAAGAGGGAGAAAGAAGAAGAAGGAGAAGGAGAGAAAGGGAGGAAGGAAGGAGAAAGGTTAGGCCTCCATTCTTGAGGCAAGCCCATATGCCCATCTCTCCACACACACACACACAAATCTCTCTCTCTCTCTCTCTCTCTCTCTCTCTCTCTCTCTCTCTCTCTCTCTCTCTCTCTCTCTCTCATTTCACTCTTTATTGGAAGTAATGGAGACCCAACCAAATTCCACGTACCCAACCATAAAGACTACATAATGAGAGGGGGAAATTAGGGTAAGAGACCTACCTTGGCAAGGTTATTCACTCAACCTTGGGTCTAAGGACAAATCCTTATGAAACCCCTATCCAAAACCCTAAAAATTAGGGTAACTAAACCCTAGACAAGTGCTCTACTCAAACCCTCTACAATTTCCCATTTAAAATCCATAGAATGATGTTATATTGAACTAAATTTAGCAACTACACTAAACCTAAGCTAAGTGTGGTGTGTGTGAGTGCCCCACATACAAACCCAATCTCTAAAAATCACAAAAGAAACCTAAGCTATAAACTATGTAAAAGAGAAGAGAGAAAGAATAGAGTTGGAAAATGACACCCCATTGAACAACATGCACTCCCACCACCATACACAGGGGCCACAAGGCCTATATGGCTGATATGGGCAAGAAAACCCCGATTTTAACTTCACCATCTGATGATCACCGGCCAACCTGTGAAGGCAAGGACCATCCATCGATGAAAATATTATAGGATTTGCATCCCTTTCGGATTTGTCCACCAGTGAACTCACCGACGAATGATCATCCGTCGGTGAACCATTTTAAAGCTAATTTTTAATATTTTTATTGGGGCATGAGTCCTAGTGTCCCACTCCTCTATGAATAACCGAATAACCTAAAATTACTATTTATCCTAGGAGTGGAACCGAGAAGTGATGGGAGCACGCAACATGAAACCATCAACTATCTACTGCCATCTAGAACTCGAGGTGAGGGGATTTTGTGTGCTTTTATGGAATGCTTGTATCATAATGCATATGTGGATGAATATATCATTTTGCATATTATTATATTATTCCTTATGTAAAGTGTTGATGTGGCATGAGAATGAGGATTATGATTTTGCATATATGTGTGTGTGACTAGGATGCAAGGTGGCCAATGGTTGGTGCTGACGGCACTGCATGCTCAGGGTGTGTGTGTGTGTGTGTGTGTATGTGTGTGACTAGGGTGCAAGGTGGCCAACGGTTGGTGCCGGTGGCACTACATGCTCAGAGTGGGTGTGTGTGTGTGTGGAAACTGGGGTGCAAGGTGGCCAACGGTTGGTGCCCATGGCACTACATGCTCAGGGTGAGTGTGTGTGAGTATGATTGAAATGTGTTGTGGCATATTAGAATGCATTGGGATAGGATAACCACCCTGGTGCTATAACCCTTACCAATAGGGGTTTACGTATTGACTAATCCTCTCGTCCGACGGTCCGAGGTTGGGGATGATTTTCAGTAACTGATGTGCATAGCTGCTAGCGTCGTGACAAACCCTCACACGATGTTTGATTCGGTGACAGGTATACCCTACATGTGATGTTGGATTCGATGTAGTGGTATTATGAGAGATTATTAATAGGGGTTTACCGGGTAACAATGTGGTTTCGAAACTGGCATGCTCCTGACCCGCAACTAGCTTGTATCCTTGGGGACTGATAATGTACATTCATGACTCGGGATAACACCTATATTGTAGTAGCACTTATACCCCTTTTGGACCTAGAAATTGTTGCTTAGAATTGTTTGATAATAAATGGATCATGTCATTGCATTCATATAAATGCATTTATATTGATGTGGTTGGGCATGAATATTTATACTATTGCATTTTCTTTGATTGTCATGATTGCTTGTGTGTTACCCCTCACTGGGCTTCGTGGAAGCTCACCCCCTTGTTGTTGCCCCTTTTTAGATGTTGATTCAAGAAATCCTTCGAAAACTATAATCGAGGTTCCGGCACTCTACGGAGGTGACCTCTGGGATGAGGAGCTAGTTGTGCACGAGGATGGATGCATGTGGGATGATTGTGCGTTTGGAGCACGATGAAGATGGGAGTATCATCTTCTATTTTTTATTCTTTTATACTTAACAGATGTAGCCTTATGGGGGCATAACAGTAATTATGATCCAGATGTGAAAACATTTTTTTGTGTAAATATGGTAAATATCATTAGAAATCATCAATTGATATATTTTGTTTATATTATAAGTATGTGATCTCAGAATCATATCATAATCTTATGAACTTAAAGCACTGCATCATGGATCCTAGATGGATTGTGGACATGTGTGGATGTCCATGTCACTAGCCTTCAGGTGAGCGAAGGTGGGGTGTGACAGGATCAAATACGACAGAAATGGCAAAAAATCAAAAATGGATGGTACGTGTTTTAAACGTTTAAATTTAAACAATACGGCGCAAAAAAGAAAAAAAAAGGTAATATGCATTCAAAAATTGGTAAATAATGACCTAAATACCTACATAACAATGAAAACAAATGTAAATAATATCCATCTTTCAAACTAATTCAAACCTATTATATCATCAAATAATATCCAAAATATATCCATCTAAAGATTAATATAAGATCTAAAATACATCATTCAAATATCCAAATGCATCATCCAAACTACATCATCTAAAATGTATCATCAAACTTCATCATCCAATTTTGTTAAAAAAAAACTCACAAATGTATCATATCATAGTATTAGGTTGATCATGAATAGGTTCAATGGATGTCTCTTCAAGCATCTCAGTCTCCAACTCAACGTCTACATCAGGCAAGTCATCAAGTTTTTTCAAGTCAATAGGTTTTGCATTTTGAATTGTTCGGCTTTCATACTTCTCCTTCATCAAAGAATTCATTCTAATGTACACCAAATGTTCTAACATTTCTGGAGACAATCTGTTCCTTTTATTTGTTTGTGTTGCATCCCAAGCACTCCAATTTCTCTCACAAGGAGAGGAGCTACAAAGTTGACTCAAGATTTTACAAGTAATCTTTTGAACCACAGTAAACTCACCACCCATAAATTCCCACTAAATCCCTACAAATTAATATAAGTAAACAAATATAAGAATGATATATTTAAACATAAAAGTATTAACTTAATTAACCAACAAATTTACTTACTTGGATGGTTAGTTTTCATCATAGACTTTCTTTTGATATTGAACAACCTTGGGCTCCTCATCCGATACTCAACAATTTTTGCAGTGAATTGATCACAATCTTTTGGAGGAACCATGATTGCCACAATAGATTCTTGAGTTTGTACAACTATACTTGTCTCAATAAAAAATCCACCATCAAATAAATTTTTAGGATTTAAAGTTGCAGCAAGCACATGAATAGGTTGAATAATATTCTTTTCCACCCTAACATCAAACAAATCCAATATGGTAAAGTACTTCACTCCATCACTCTCTTTCAATTTTCTTAATTTTTCTTTTGCCCTAACAGTTGCTTCATACAAGTAACATACAGTAGAACCATCTGAATCAACTAAGCGAAGAATCCTAATGAGTGGATCCATAAAAGCAATAACCTCTTTTGCTCCATCCCAAAATATATCAGATTGACTTATCCTCACAATTTTTAATGCTATTTCAACCCTGTTGCAATGAAAACCTCTCCACTCAAATGATGCAACCAATAGCCTTGACTCATTCTCAACTGCAATAAGAGATTGAAGCATCAAAAAATTAGTAGCAAACCTTGTTTTGTAGGGCTGCTTAATCTCTTTTGAATTGGTGAATTCTCTCATTAAGGCTATAATAGTTGTGTGCCTATGCATATAATCCACTACATGTTTCACATAATCAATAATTTTCTCACCCATCTAACATACTTATGGATATCTTTCAAAAGCAAGTTAAACCCATGTGCAGCACAATTTGTCCAATATATGTAAGACCATTTTCCAATAAACATGTCATCATAGTAGTTGTAGTTGGCACCATTATTTGAAACAAATTGCATAATATGTTATGGCCCAAGCATTTCAATAACATCAAAAATTTCTCTAAAAGGATATCCAGCAGTAATACTATTTGAACCACATTCAATGCACTTCAGAAACACAGCCCCTCTGGAGAATAGGCTATCACATTGACCCAATACCTCTTTTAGGTTAGTCCAAGAATCAGACATTATTGTGCAATCTATGTTACCCCATGTTGACTTTATGTTGCTCACATATTCCATGATCTCTGCCTTGGCTTCAGGGATCAAACGAGTACGAAGAGTAAAATAACTAGGGATAGCAAAACCCTGACCATACTCACATCCACCTTTCATCATGTGAATAAAATTTTTTTTCTGAATAACAATGAAAGAAATTTTATTCTTAACAGAAAATTCTCCTATCATGCTTTCTAATGCCTTCTTGTCTTTCTTAGTAGCTAATTCTACTATTGTGGTTTAATGAATGCTCCTACCAAAGGAAGGTGTGGAACCAAATCCACTTTCTATGGTTTCATTCGTTCTTTTCTTTTTAGATGCACTCAAATTCATTTCTGCATTGACTTCAGCTTGGACATGGTCATGGACTTTAGTACAAATTTGAACACCATGACCCGTCAAGAAAGCCAAATGAGCCTTCACTCAAGTAACACTACCAGAGAAATCAAGTTCATAATAATTACATTTAAAATGGTTCTCAGCAAGTTGTTGTACATGTTCCCAAAACTTGTCCTTTTATCCAACCATTTCTCAAAAATCTCTAGTACCTACATAATATCACAATCAAACATTATTTAGGTTTAGCATATATGATGAGTACATATGAGAATCAAAATTGTAGACTACCCTTTTACATATAAAATAGGTACAAGTAGGAAGTATATCATTGCATCCTCTAAAGAGACATGAAAACAACAGTATAGAAGAAGCGACAACTATTTTTTTTTAACTAGTAATCCATAATTAATGACAAATCAAATTAATTACAAATGAAATAAATAATCTATTTTTAACAACACTCATAAATGTCTAGATATGTCTTCCATCACAACATCCACTTTATTACTTAATTTTACTTTTAACTTATCTAGCAATATCTTTAATAGAAAAATGAAAAAGGGAGGAGAGAACAATATTAGAGCTATAAACTATATAAACCCAAAACTAAAAAACAAGTAAAAGACACAGAACAGAATTTTAACTCCATATATCAAGTAAAAGAGACAGGATTGGGTAGGAGAAGCCTTCATTTCTTCCCCTTCTATTAACTCAAATGTGTCATTATTCTTCCAGTAAAACAAAAAAATATATATGAACCAAGATCAACCCCTACTACAGTAAAATTCGATTCTTTAGCATCCTTGCTCCCTTCAAATGGGTTGAACTGGTATTGCTAATCCAGAATAGCATGCGAATGGACCCATACTATTTTGGGTATTTTTGTAATACTTGGACCCACCCCTACCATTTTCAATCCAATATTTTTTTGATGTGGAACTGCTCTCGATGAAATTGATTATATATTCTGTTTGAACATGATAATATGGAATGTTATGATATTAAAACAACTTTGAAAAGGTTTTGTAACACTTATGTTACTTTTTCTTTTCTACATCACATTTGTTTATTTTAGAAACTATATTATGAGACTGCTTTGGGAGAATTAAAAAAGATTCCAGATTCTAAACAGAACAAAAAATCTTAATGCCCAAGATTTTGAGTTCAATATGTTGTCAGAGAATGCCCTGTTGCCTTTAAATCAATAAGTTCAACAAGCAATTGGTTTTAAACATTAGGCAGTCCATAAAGCAAAAGACTCTCTGTCTCTCTCAACATATTGAAAACTGGAGATAGAATGATTGATATGTTTTTGGTGAAGAAGATTGGAGAAGCAGAAAAATTTAAATGCAACCAAGGAAACTTATAATGTCAAGAATGGTGAACAGATAGCAGAAAAAAAAAACCCAAAACCCTTGTAAGCATAGGTTTTCAGAAACACGAACCTAAAGAGGCTATGGAAGTTGGAGAATGATCCATACCCAGAAAGGTAAACCCACAACGTCACTTGAAAATAACTAATATTGTTTTGATAGTGAATACAGAAAATTTCTGGAATAAAAAATATTCATATTCTCAAGAAAAAAAAGAGAGAGAGAGAGACAGAGACGCCCCTAACCTGAATCTCTTGCTTGCCGTTGGGAAAGAAGACGAGACGGATTGAGTGGACAGCGGACAGCGGAGATGGGAGAGCAACCTAGACCTGGAGTCAAGTGAGCTTTAGGAAGAAGGGGGGAGAGTGGGAGACAGTCAGGGACTCATGGGCTTAGGGTTAGGGTGAAAGGTAGATCGTGTGTAAAGGGTTTCTCCGATTTTCCCTTTTTTCTTTTTTAATTTTCATGTCCCTTTTTTTAGCTTAAAAAAAAAAAAAAGGATTCGCATTCTAAATGCGTTTAGAACTTCAAGAGCTGCATTTCCATTTTTTACCGGCTTGCTCTGGGCAGTTCGAAATTCGACATTTTAAACGACAAAAAAATGGTACAGCGTTTAAAACGTGAATTAACTAACAACAATCTAGATCCTTGTTTGTGTGCATGTACAACCACAGCCCACTGGTATGCATATAGATATACATTTTTTATGTACATTTTTTCTTGTGGTTTGATATGAAGTTACATTAATATTTTTTCAAATTATATGCATTTTTTCTTATTTGTTTTCTTGTTGTCACTCTCGCTTTCTTCTATTCAATATTATAGACGTAACCTCTACTTATGAATATGGGAATTATATAACTCTATTACTTTTACTTTAAGGATGTGGGATTATTAATTTTCTTCGCTCTGTTACCATATTTTTTGTAGAGTTCAGTGTATGTAAAGTAACTTTTTCTACGTGTGTAGTAATTTAATACTTCTAAGTGTATACATATAAAAAATGGTTTTTATCATCAGAAACTCTTATTCCTTTAAGATTTGCATGTTTTTCCTCATAATTATGAAAATTTGTCTTCACAATACTCTATGGACTAAAGTGAAGAAGCATGACTATTTTTTTGTCAAGTTAAGAAATTATATTAGAAAATCAGAGTGGGATAAAGTATACACATAAAGAATAGAGTAGAGAAGATGAGCTAAAAAAAAATAAAAAATGTTGTCATTCAAGCACCTAGTTATGGTTTGATCTGTTTGATTTTCTATGATCTTCTTCGCTCCTTTCTCTTTAACCTTTATTGTATATCAACATTATTTAAGGTTAATTTCTGATCCTAATCTTGGAAGTTTTTAGCTTTCCTGATAAAATTATTGATTCTTCTTTGAAATAGGAATGTTTATAGAAGAGGCTAAAGTCTAGATTAGGCCTTTTAAGATGGTGTATAGTCATGTAATGACAATACAGGTAAATAAGTAATTATGACGTATACTAGACTATCCTAAATTATTAAAAAGGCATTTGGAAATTGAAAATAACAACTAATATTTTTCCCAAGTATATTATTAACTAAACAGGTAGATTGTGGATTTTGACTCACCCATGTCAATGACTATCTCTGTGGCATGAAGGATATATCAGTGGTTCCGACGAATAAAAGAGTATAGGAATTGATATATTATCTATTGGCTTTTCCCATTGCATATGTATGGCCTTGAAGCAAAAGGAAGTAGAGATTTCTTCATAAGAGTTATTTTCCAGAGAGGAAGACAAGTTTGGTACACATGTCAAAAAATGGATAAATGATCGAGCTAGCAAGAGACCTGAGTTCATTCCCTTTAAGTGTTCAGTTTAATTGTTAATGATGGTCAATTAATAGTTCTTTTCCAACTTTCCGGTGGAGCTATCAGGTTTCTAAGTAAATGGGAAGTTTTGAGACAACTATTTGATACATCAAAAGTCAGCTTCATAAAATATCCTTGAAGCTTAATTGGACTATAAAAGATACTAATTCTTAGATTATTTTAATATTATTTTGGTAAAACAAAATTCATTCTTAAGAATATGTAGAACGCATTATTGTTGAGCCTTGAGGGCACGCTTGTCGAGTAGTTGGAAGTGTTAGAGAAAAAAAAAAATGAGTGAGAGACCGTTGGGGGATTACAATTCCGTGTGATACCACCTTTAGACGGTGACACGTGTATTGATACCAATACAATGGTCTAGATCTGATACAACTAATAAAACATTAAATCAATGAAGAAGCATTTAAATCAGATCTGGACCATTGCACTGGTATCAATACATGTGTCACCTCCTAAAGGTGGTATTGCACGGAATTGTACGAGATCGGAATTGCAGACGATTTTTTTCTGGGAAACCCTACGATTTCTGAAGATTCGGATTCGCGAGGGCTAGAGGCCGACGGCAGGGCTATGAACTATGGGCTGGAGCGTTGGATACCTGATCCTTTCTTGGTAAGAGAATCTCATCTCCTTCTTCAGCCTTCTTGTGAGTCCCCTGCAAGGATGCTGCCACACTCTCATGGGTTTCCTACGGTGGTTTATGAACCACCTGTACGAGTCCCTGATGTGATTCCGACCACTGCTGTGTTGGCTCCAACGCAGAGAACTTTTGCCGATGTGGTGGAGAGGTCCCCGCTCCCTGTGATCGACAATTTACCAACTGCGGTGAAGGACGGCTTGCTTACCCTCATTAAGATCCCGCAAGGTGTGTATGATCGTCAAATGGAACATCGATAAGCTTTGCTTGGACGTTTGAACTACAGATTTCTCTCTATGGAGGTGTTGTGTAAATATGTTTCTGAGACATGGGCGTTGGAGGACAGGCTGGAGCTTCGTTCGCTTGGGAAGGGTTATTATTTTGTTTCGGTTCCAGTCTGAAGCTGATATGGCTATGATCTGGAAGCGCGGCCCCATCCGTGTGGAGGGGAACCTTATTCTGTTCCAGCGTTGGAAACAGGATTTCTATGCCTCGCAACCAGAAATCACCCACCACCTGACATGGATTCGCTTCCCGGATCTACCAGAGGTGTACTTTATGTATGGTCATTTTGCGGGATCAAAATCCTCTGTTTTTCCCATCTATGTTTTTCCTTGTTTTGCTACCTGCAGAACACGACACGTGGATAATAAGGAGACCAACGGTCAAGATTGGGTGAGGATTATTACATCCGGTGCGTTGGTCTTAAAGTTGTCCACGTGTCACGTTCTGTAAGGGTATGCGTGGATATCGATGACTCTGTGCCTAGGGTGGAGGAGCTTTTTGTTAAAAGGGAGCAATATGGTTCAATGGAGTCCTTTGTTTTTAAACAACAGGTGGTTTTTGAAAATCCACCATCCCGCTGCTCGGTATGCCGTCGATATGGGCATCGTGCTGATTCTTGCATGGATCTCAATAGGGATATGGATAAGCCGGTGCACCAGGAAGAACAACTCAGGCTGGCGAGGCCTCGCCGCCGCCAAGAATAGAGGCCGGTGGTGCACCAGAATTTGAATTTGGAAGGTAATCCAAATCAAGAATCTGATCTCTCGGTTATGGAAGGAGTTCTATCTCCACGTAATAGGGAAAATCCTATCTTTAGGGAGGATGAGGTGGCTCCAGCCACCAATGGGAATTCATGTGATGCCGTTAATTAATCACTCCCCTTCTAAGGCAAATATTCAAAATATGATTAATTCACCAGATTCAATGGGATTTGGGCATGACTCTTTGGCAAGTCGGTTCTCTAAGGACTGTTCAAATTTTATTCCCAACGTTGGAGTGCCATCTCGTGTTTGTGCCACATCAGATGTGGCCACGTCATCAGCCGACGGATCTACTATATCATCATTTGACTGTGTCCACAATGGGCGGACTGCTGTGGTTCACTATGATCTAGAAGCTCAGGATACCCAAGACTCTCTTAAGGGATTCACTCAAGTCCAGCGGCGCTCAGCTTCTCCTCCTCAGGTTATCCCTTCTACTCTTCGTCGAAGTTCTCGTGTCCAGGAAATGGTGGAGCTAGACAAAGCTCCGCAGGGTGGACAGGTTCGCCCTGGTCATGCTTCATCCTCTCAATCCTTATGAAGAGTATCTATTGGAATATCCGAGGAGTTCGAAACGGAAGAGCGAGAGCTTCTCTTCGTCATTTGCTCAAATTTCATGATCCAAATATCCTCTGTTTGGCAGAGCCCAAAGTTATGCCTGAAAAATTCCCCAAAAAATTCTTTTAATCATTGGGATTCTCTGCTGAGTTCGTCTTTAATTCTAGGGGTGATCTGGTACCTAATATTTGGGTTCTATGAAAGACGGATATGGGAAAACCATCTATGATTCTCTCTTCTGCGCAACATATCTCTCTTTGCTTTGAGGTTAACAATGCTAAATTTTAGTTATCAGTGGTTCATGCGAGTTCTTTTAAGGTGGATAGGCGCTCTTTTTGGTGTGATTTGTGTTCTCAAGCTGGAGTAAATCCATGGATGGCGTTGGGAGATTTTAATGCCACTCTGTATGCTCATGAGAAGCGCGGTCCAGGAGTCTTTGGGGTAAGTTCTGCCGAGGAGCTTGCTGCCATGATTGACACCGCTTCTTTGATATCGGTTCCTTCCAGTGGCTATGAATTTACATGGTCTAATAACCGCCATGTGGGTAACGTTAGAGCTGTCCTTGATTGCAGTCTTTGTAACAATGCGTGGTTTACCAGGTTCCCTGGCTGTTCGCATCGAGTGGCTTCTACGGCTTATTTTGATCATTGCCCCGTGGTAGTTTCCTGTGAGGCAATGCCACGCCCTAACAATGTTCCCTGTCGGATGCTAAGATTTTGGTCTGAGCATCGTGATTTCTTAAGTATGGTGAGATCTCCGTGGGAGGTCCCAATTTATGGGAGTCCCATTTATATTTTGGCTGCAAAATTAAAGAGGCTGAAATTAGTGATGAAGAGTTGGGCGAAATTGGCCGAGCCGCGCTGGCCGATGGTGTTCACCTCGGTCAGGGGGCTCAGGCAAAGAACAAGCTTTGCAGGGCGAGCATCCACTCCTCGGCCGAGGCACGGGTAAGGCCGGGCCGAGGCACAGGTAAGGCCGGGCCGACCTGACTGAGGGTCTCACCATCGGTCTGGGACCCAGGCCCAAAGTCGAAGGAACTTGACCGAAGGCAATCGACTTTGTTGGGAGCGACGACTGTCGAAGGGTCGGCCCTCAGCTAGATCTCGGATCAATGCCAGTCTAACAGACCCTTCGGCTGAGGCCGAGGGAGCAGGACCGAGCCGTGCTTAAGTAGGAGGGCTGATCCTAAGGTTGGCAACGGGGGGGTTTCGGCCTCCTTGCTACGGACTGAAGACCACCTCACCCAAAAGAATGCAAAGAACGCATGAAAAGTGATGGTTGGAGCAAACAAAAAGAAAGGCATTCATTGATGAGGCCCGAAGGCCAAGATTACAGAAGGAGGCCCGAAGGCCATAGTTACACTAGAAGGCCCGTGCCTTCACCTGGGACTTCAGCTCCGCGAGCTTCCGATCGCATTCCTGGCGCACGGAGAGGAGATCCGTCTCCAGGTGCTCCACCTTCTCGAGAAGGATGGAACGCTTGTTCTCCAGAGCTACCTTCTCTCTTTTGGCGACCTCGAGGTCTCGGCACATAGCTTCAGCCCGAGCCGCTAGTTGACCCATTTGATTGTGTGCCTACATGAGACACCGAAGGTCAGAATGCTAGGATGAAAAATAAAATAAGGATTAGGGGACCGAAGCTTACCCTGACCATGAAGATGCAAGCATTCGTTATCATGGCTGCCAACCCTTGCCTTTGAGCCTCGGCGGCGTCTCAAGGAAGATTGCCCTTCATCACCAACTCACGAGCAACGTGCCCGACTGCCAGCGTGTCGTCTTCCTTGACCTACCACTGAGGGACAAATCCCACTTCGGCCCTCACGCTCGCCACCCTCGGGCCTCTGAAGTCCGAGGCGGAGGAGGGGTCTTGGGTAGGCATGTCATGGCCCAGAGCAGCGAGGGCCTGGACTGCCTCGGTGCTCGGCCCTTCGACTTTGGATCTCTTCTTCGGGGTCTCGGAGGATGGCCCCTTCTTCTCTTTCCGCTTCGGCCTCAGCTGCTGTTGGGCGTCCCACGCCTTGGCCTCCTTGATTTGAGCTTGCCTTGCCGCTGTGGCAGCCCTAGCCTCGGCCCTGGAGATTTGCACTGCAAAAAGAAATGAGTGAGTCAGTATGAAGCACCGACACCCGAGGGAAACAAGCTGAGGCTAGCTTAACTCACCTGGGCTAAGCCCGAATCTGAACAGTATGGCGTCAGACTTAAGGCAGTCGGCCTCGACTGGAGGGCAGGTTTCTTGCCGCCTCGCCATCGCCAACGACTCCACATTTGCCCTAAATAGGGCAGGGGCGGAGTTCACCTCCCTAAGGTCCAGGATATCCTAGACGGTGCCGAAGGGCACCCCCTCGGACAATCTCACAAAGAAAAACTTCTCTTTCCACCCGTGGATGGACGTCGGGTAAACCCTCAGAAGCCGAAGGTCCTTCCGAGGGCAGAAGTAGTACCAGCCAGAAAGCCCCTTGCAGGCCTGAAGGAGGAAGTAGTTGATGAAGAGGGGGAGGGAGAGGGGCCTCTGGTGCCTTGAGAAGAGGACGACGAAGCTGAGCGCCTGCCGCCACCTGTTCGGCGTCAGCTGGGTCGGACATATCCCATAGTGCCGAAACACTCGGGCGAAGAAGGGATGGAGGGGAAGCCAAAGGCCAGCCTTGAGCGCCTCCTTATACAAGCACAGCTCCTCGGAATTCTGATAGCTGGCTCGGTCAGATGGTCTGGGCAGTCGGAGCTCAAAAGCGTCCGAGACATCGAAGGAGGCCCTCAGCTCCTCCAGTTCGGGCTCATCCATTGTGGATACGATGTTGAGAGCCTCCACTTCTAAGGGTTCCTGGGTCTGGGCTTGGGAATCGAGCACCCTCTCCCTAAATCCTGCACCGTTGGAGCCACCCTCGGACCCAGACGGCGAGGCAGCAGACGATGAGTTGCGGGAAGAGGGAGAGTTGGTAGAATCCGAGGACATCCCTCAGACCTCCCCTGGACTGCGACGCCTATGGATAGACTTCGTCCTCTTGGAGGACATGGGCTGTAGCCCGACGAACAAGACATGAACTTACTTTTGGGTGTCGCTAAACTAAGGGAAATAAACGCGAGGGCGAGCTCTTCGAAGGGAACACTGAGACCGAAGGTAAGCTCTCCGAAGGAAAAAGAAAAGTGCCCCCCAAATGGACCCCTACACTTTATAGATGGGGAGAAAAACGGTACGACTACCCGAGCATTAATGGCGCCGCCACGTCAGGGCACGAACCCTAGAGGTTTGTGCCCAAACGGACCTGACTGAAGGTCCTCCCCTCGGTTGGGAGTTCGGCCAAAGCCGAACGGACCTGACCGAAGGACCTCACCTCGGATTGGGAGTCTGGCCAAAGCCAAACGGACCTGATCGAAGGACTTCACTCGGATTGGGAGTTCGGCCAAAGCGGAACGACCTGACCGAAGGACCTCCCCTCAGTTGGGAGCTCTGCCAAAGCCGAACGGACCTGACCGAAGGTCCTCCCCTCGGTTGGGAGTTCGGCCAAAGCTGAACAGACCTGACCGAAGGTCCCCCTCTCAGTTGGGAGTTCGGCCAAAGTCGAACGGACCTGACCGAAGGACCTCACCTCGGATTGGGAGTTCGGCCAAAGCCAAACGGTCCTGACCGAAGGTCTCCCTCTCAGTTGGGAGTTCGGCCAAAGCCGAACGGACTTGACCGAAGGACTTCACTCGGATTGGGAGTTTGGCCAAATCCGAATGGATCTGACCGAAGGACTTCACTCGGATTGGGAGTTCGGCCAAAGCCGAACGGACCTACGGACCTACGGACCTGACCGAAGGTCCTCCTCTTGGTTGGGAGTTCGGCCAAAGCTGAACGGACCTGACCGAAGGACCTCCCCTCGGTTGGGAGCTCCACCAAATCTGAACGGTCCTGATCGAAGGTCCCCCTGTCGGTTGGGAGTTCGGCCAAAGCCGAACGGACTTGACCGAAGGACCTCCCCTCGGTTGGGAGTTCGGTCAAAGCCGAACAAACCTGACCGAGGGTCCCCCTCTCGGTTGGGAGTTCGGCCAAAGCCGAACGGACCTGATCGAAGGACAACCTCCGCTCGGTCGGGTGTTCGGCCAAAGCCGAATAGACCTGACCAAAAGTCTTCACCTCGGCTGGGGGCTCAGGGTAAGGCCGAGCCGAACGGACCTGGCCGAAGGCCCCCACCTCGGCTGGGGGCTCAGGGCAAAGCCGAGCCGAGTCGACCGAAGGTATTTACCTTGGCTGGCCACAGGCCTCGGTCGCAAAAGCCTAAAGCCGAAGGAATAAGGCCAAAGGCAGGAAAAAGAGAAGAAAAAAATTATAATTATGAAAAATTTGGTTACTCCCACAGTAAAGGACTCCTAACGAGAGTAAGGGGGCTCCTAATACTGCCAAATCGATCGCTCAGTAGGGTGAAGACACGCATCGCCCATCGGGACACGTGTCGCCCACCAGATAGGGAGTACAAAGACTCTATCACGCTCTATCACGTCGCTTGCATGAAGGGAATATTCCCCACCAAAAGGATGGACGTATTCGAGTGGAACTCTGAAAGGGAGGAAGGTGGACCCGAGAAGGACACGGGGAAGGCAAGAGAAAACCCTAGACCCTAAGAACCATATAAGAGGGCCCGAGAGGAAGGAAGAAGGTAAGCATCAATACCCACACCATTACTCCCATATTGAAAACTATGCGGCCGATCCTAACTTGAGCGTCGGAGGACTAACCCCGGACAAAGCTCCTGTGAGGCAATGCCACGCCCTAACAATGTTCCCTGTCGGATGCTAAGATTTTGGTCTGAGCATCGTGATTTCTTAAGTATGATGAGATCTCCGTGGGAGGTCCCAATTTATGAGAGTCCCATATATATTTTGGCTGCAAAATTAAAGAGGCTGAAATTAGTGATGAAGAGTTGGGCGAAATTGGCTTTTCCATATGCTGACTTGGAAGTGGATAGATCTAAGAGGGTGCTTGAGGATGTTCAATCTCAGATTGAGGTTGATGGTATTGATGAAGCCTTATTTGACTCGGAGTTAAATGCAAAAAGGGCTTATGATGAAACCTTCTCTTACAAGAGAAGGTATGGGCTGAGAAATCAAGACTAAAGTGGCTTCCGCTGGGTGATCGTAATACTAAGTTCTTCCATATCTCTACTAAGATTAGGCGGGCAAAGAATTAGATTAAGGAGATTCAGGATGGGCCTGTGAGTGTTCTTACGTCGCCTGCAAGCATCAGTCAATTTTTATGTGAGCACTTTGAAAATTTTCTTAGACGAGACCCAATGGTGACCATGACGGATATTCTTGGTTGTATTCCATGCCTCATCACCCAAGAAGATAATTGTATTTTAATGGTTTTCCCTATGGCTGATGAAGTCAAAGTTGTCGTCTTTGATTTGGATCCATCGAGTGCCCCTGGGCCAGATGGATTTCTTGGCGCCTTCTATCGCTCTTGCTGGAGTATTATTGGTTCTGAGGTATGTTCAGCTATGCATAATTTCTTTATGGGGGGCATTGTTACTAAAGGGGTAAACTCCAATTTCTTAACCCTTGTCCCTAAAGTAGATGGTGCCTCCAAAGTTAGCCAATTCCGCCCTATATGTCTTTGTAATTTTTTTTTTTCAAAATTATCCCTGAGATTTTTGCAATGTGCCTGTCTAATCTTTTTCCTAGATTGATCTTTGAGGAACAGGGTGCCTTTCAAAAAGGAAAGATTATCTCTTCTAATATTTGTATGGCTTCTTAGCTGGCAAACTTAGTGCACTCAAAGACTTTTGGTGGAGGTTTGGTGCTTAAGCTCGACATCCAAAAGGCGTATGATACGCTGGATTGGTCATTCCTTTTTGATGTTTTGCGGAAATTTGGCTTCTCTCAGCTTCTTGTTGATCAGTTGCATCAGATTTTGGTATCTACCAAGCTCTCAATACTTGTTAATGGTGGCCCAATGGGTTTCTTCGGGGTGGAGCGTGGTCTGAGGCAAGGGGACCCCTTGTCTCCCATTTTATTTATTGTTGTCTAGGAGGTGCTATTCCGTCGCTTGAAGTTTCTTTCGATGGAGAATAAAATTCAGTCATTACCTGGTCCTAGAGATGTCATGACTCCAACACATCTTCTATATGCCGATGATATATTTATTTTTACTAAGGCTAAGTTGGGAGGGGTGAGAAATCTTAGGAGGTTTCTAGAGCTATATCAAACGTATTCTGGTTTGGTGATTAGTATGGAGAAAAACAAGGTATTTTTTGGTAAGATCTCTAATCTCAGGAAGAGCCGTCTAAAAAAGGTTATTGATATTCCTGAATGTAATTTCCCCACTAGATACTTGGGGGTGGAAATATTCGAAGGAAGAGTTAAGGAGTATATTATGCCTTTAGTGGACAAATTCAAGGCCAGACTGGCTGGGTGGAAAGGCAGGATGTTGTCCTTGGCTGGCCGTGTCGAGCTTGTTAAGTCAGTGATGAGCAGTATCCCTATTCACAACTTTGCTATATACCTTTGGCCCCACTCTGCTATCTCTCATGGAATGGTGGATTAGGAATTTTATTTGGAGTGGGGATTCGGATTCTTCTTGTGTCGTTACAGTTAAATGGAATGATGTCTGTAAGCCAAAAGTGGAAGGTCGGTTAGGTATTAGATGTCTCAGAGATGTTAATCTCTCTATGCTTGCAAAGTTGGCCTGGTTCATTAAGAATGACGACTCGAGTGTAGCTGCCTTCTTACGTGGTCATCTTCTTAATCATGCGGGTACCCCAAAATCATCCTACATTTGCTCTTCTATTCTTCCTGGTTTAAAGAAGATTTGGGACTATGTTGGCTCAAAGGAAAAGTGGATCATTGGTGATGGCTCTTCTATCTCCTTCTGGACTGACAGATGGCTCTTGGATGGTACAATCTCTGATTTGATTCAAGTTCCTTCGGATGTCTCAATGGTAGCTAAGGTCGTAGATTTTATTTGGGAGGGGGAATGGCTCTCCCAGCGGCTCAGGACTAGTCTTTAAATCTTATTTGCTCTCAGATCAAAGAGTTCCCCCTTCCAGCAGTGCCTCTTCCTGATAGGCGTGTGTGGTCTTTAACCTAATCGGGTTGCTTCTCTGTTATCTCAGCTTGGGAGGGGATCCACTCTAAAGCTCAGAAAGTTCCCTGGTTTAAAGCTATTTGGGGTAAGGGCCTATCTCCTAGAGACTCCACCTTTGCCTGGCACGCGGTGCATGGTAAGCTCCCTACGAATGATCAGGTTATGGATCGAGCAGTCCCTTTAGTCTCCAGATGTTCTTTTTGTAATGCCGAGTCTGAATCCTTCACTCATATTTTCCTCAACGCCATTTCACGGTTATGGTTTGGTCAGAGTTCTTGAATATTTTTTATCTACACTGGGGTGGTTTCCCCTTCTGTTCATGGGCTATTCTCTTGGTTGAAATGGAAATCAAATGTTGCTCCTTTAAAAGGGATCTGGAATGCCTCTTTTACATTCATTTTATACTAGTCTGGCTGGAAAGGAACAAAAGACGGTATGATAACAGCTACAGGGATCCTCACTTGATTGTGAAGGTTGTTCTCAATAATTTGCATGACCTCTCTTCTATTGATCCAATTGTAATCAGATCTGTATGTGATCTCATGCTCTTTGCATCACTATGTTTGGTGAGAAAGGGCCCTCATCCTCAAGATTATCAAGGAACTTTTTTTGTCACAGCCTCCTATGGGAAGTTACAAGATAAACATTGACGATTACTCCTTAGGTAATCCTGGCATTGCCAGAGCTGGGGGTATTATCCGAAATCATATGGGAACTCCTTTGTGCTGTTTTTCATCATTTAGAGCAATTACTACAAATTTCAATGCAGAGTTTGCTGGGTTCTTTGAAGCTTTAAAAATAGCTAAGCACCTAAACCTTCAATGGTTTGAAGTGGAATGTGATTCACATGTTGTTGTTTGGTGTATTCATAACAGGACTATTCCATGGTGTTTCAGACAAAAATGGCGCTCCTTTTTAAGCTATTTGGACAGCGTTCAATGGAAAATGCAGCACTGTTTTAGGGAAGTTAATGTGGTCGCAGATTGTTTAGCCAAGCATGCAGCGATTAACAAGTGCTCCTCCTTTTGGGAGCCTCAACCGAATTTTTCTAATGAAGATATTGAGTGGGATGCTATAGGAAAGCCAAGGTTTAGGTTTTCATCGTTTCTCTGGTCCTTTGGACATTTGTATGTGTACTGCCTTGGCTCCCTTTTCTGCTGATGGCATTGTCGAAGGTGGATTGGGGAGCTGAGTTTGTTTTCTTTTGGTTATGGTCTTCGCTTTTTGATGAGCACATTTATGTGTGAAATCTAGGGTAGTAAAACATGCATTTTACATATTTAGAATGGAGCTACCTTGGGTTTTACTCTCTTTTTGCAGGTTTTATATTTTCAAGGCCTTAAGGACTATCGGACGCTATATCTTCAATTTTACACGTAAAGGGGTCCTAATTCTTTCCATGGTTGCGAAGAGGACGAAATTCTGAGCAAGATGGACGTGTTCAATGAAAATTACACATTCGTTTGGTCACCCGTACAAATGATTATTCTTTTTCAGGTTAGAAAAAGAATAATGGATCAGAACTGAACCGAGATGCAAAATCAGCCCGTTTGCAATTGTCCCAGAGGTACAAGGAATACTCCAAATGCCAACAAGGATCGATGGACCACATCCTTAAGTGATTAAAGATTTGTTTTTGGTAACAACAACTACCTAGCTTAGTTGGTGAGCTATGGTGTACAAAATTCTCTTGCTCACCAAGAGGTCTCAAGTTCGAATCTTATGGTTGTTTTTTTTAGAAGATTTTGTTGAAGATTTCCTGCTTTTCACTCACTTAAAGCACTAAGGGCATGGAGGGGATTTCCACATCAAGTTAGAAGCAAGCAAAATCGTGGAAGCAAGAAGAGAAGAAAAAGAAAAAAAAAAAGGAAAGCAAAATCGTGGAAGCAAGAAGAGAAGAAAAAAAAGGAAAGAGAAAAAAGGGGAGAACCAAAAATTGTCCAAATCTTCTCTCTCCTCCACATCATCACCAAAGATTGTCCAAATCACACAAAGGAAGAAAAAAAATCGTCCCTAGGAGAGAGAAAAAAAGAAGAAAAATAAATTAGAAAAAAAAAGGAAAGAAAATAAGCAAAAAATTTTAGGAAATTTCTCAAAATTTATTTCTCTCTTCTCTCTCCTCCATCTTAGCACTTTTGGACTCAAAAGATCTCACAATCAATTGTGGGTTTCTCTCTTTTAGGAAAGAGAAAATTGTTACCCTACCTCTCCATTCCCTATAAATACAACTCATGTAAGAGGAGGAGACACAATTCATTCTTCTTCTAGTTTTCTTTAGTTGCTCTCTCTCTTCCTCTTTCTCTCTTTAGTTTTTGTTCTTCTCTATTTTTGCTTTAATCACTTTTGTAATAGTTTTTTTTTTATTTCAATTAATGCAAGTACTCTTTTATTTTTATTCAGTTCTTTTTATGTTTATGATTTATGCAATTGAGTTGTAATTTTTTAAGTTATAGTTCTAGGCTTAGATCTAGGTGACAAGATCACGAGCCGTGGAGCAATTTTTTTTTTCAAGTTCAAGCATTGATTCAAGTAAGTAGGCTCCTTCAGTAGTCTTCTCTCCCCCCTCTCATTCCCTCTTCTGACTACCCTTTCTTTCTTAATTTAGGATTTTTATTCAGTCGTTACATTATTGCTATCCCTTTCCCCCAAGGTTCATGGCTAGTGTATGTGTTGGTTTTGCCCCTCCTAGCCATAAAACCATCAATTTATGATTTTATTTTAATTGTCTCCCTTTCCCTAAAGCCAAGTAGAGTAACCCTTGTAAGAGTGACTCTCTGGTCAAGTAGGGAAGCTCATATTATGATGCATCCCTCGGGCTAAGTAAAGAAACCTATTTGTGAGTCTCTCTCTAGCTTTATCCCATTTTTTTTACTTTATTTTTATTTCAGCATTTTTTCCTTTATTTGTTTATTTATTTATTTATTTTTTAAACTGCATGGGTTGTTTATTTTTAGTTATTTATTTATTTAATTTTAATTACGTGGCTTGCGTCTTTAAATTCTTAGATGACGAATGGTTAGGACGTTATTTTTAGGACGGTAATTACAATTAGATCACAACCATTAATCAGTTCACTTTCGCATTATTAAAAGAAATAAAAAAATAAAGTGGCTGCTCTCCCTGTGTTCGACCCGTAGCTACACTGATCCGTACGCTTGCGGTTACATTTTAAATCTCAAACACTTTTGTATTTGGCTATGGCCATTTTTTCTCTCATTCATTAATTCAATCTTTGCTTACCTTTAGCCAAAAAAAAATAAAAAAAATTGTTGAGCCTTGAAGCTTCTCCAACCATAAAGTTGAATTCGACCAAATTATCGTTCACATTACCGACAAGCTTTCCTTACTATAGAATCAACAACAAAGAATCTCCTAAAGAACACAATGAAAAGAGCATGCTCGAAAGTCAGATGACAAATGTAAAATGTCCTCCACAATTGACTAAACCTCTAATTAAAAATTGGTGTTGTTCTTGTCAAGTATAGAACGAGGTCTTGACATTCAAATTCCACTTGTAAGCCTCAATACATTCTAAAATTTCTTTTAGCAATTTGATTATGAATGTCATTACTTCTCCCACCATAATGGAATTGAAAGTCGTCCTCTTAGATATTGCAAAACAAACTTAACATTGAGAATTTTGAATAATTATCCTTAAGACTCCACTGCAATGATCTTTTCCCCATGAGGCTTCAATGTTGAGCTTATAGGAGGGAGGAGTACACCAACCTTGTACTAGGTTTCCAACCCTTACAACCGATTGAGGAGATGGATTTTCCCTAGGAGGTTGTTGGGCTTGGAGGAACTTAAGAGTGTGCTGAGAGGCTTGAATGACATCCATTGGGGCCTATGTCTTGTACCAAAAACTAGATCATGGCGGGCTCACTAAAGGTTCCACATAATAAAAACTACTCAATCAGGGACATTCCCTACTAGCAATCTTACCATGTCGATCAAGAATGCGATCCTTGAATCCAAGATTAGATTGTAATACTATCCGAATCTACAATTCAATGAGAAAATATGAGTCAGAATCTCCATAACTAGCCCACCCCAATAGGAGTCAATAAGAACCTGATCGATGTTCATCAACCCCTATTGGAAATGCCAATCTAGATGCACAAGCACGTCACATCAAGTTTTTTACCTTTGAAAGAGTTTTACATTGCCAAATACTCTTCCACATTGATGTCGAAGTACTCTCCTAATCACTCACCCTTGAAGTGGATGCATACACCCTATCTTTCTCTATTGAGTTACATCACAAGTAGTATGCAGGTTTAATAGAGAATCGACCATATTTTGATGCACCCCAAGTCAAACAGTTCTCTCCTGTAAATAAAGGAAATGGGAGGACCAAATAGAAGCTCAAGTTTGGGGGGTCGAAGAATTTACAAGTAATTGAACATTCCATAATCAGGATTCATGTTTAATAAGCTCAGATACTCGATTAAGAGTGTAACCCGGAGGTGGAATAGATTGAATTTTAAAATCTGAAAGATATGAGACCTATTTATCTTCCCAAATGCGG
>NC_056567.1:31418605-31430884 GCF_013358625.1 Macadamia integrifolia | reverse complement strand
GTTATTATCAGTTCAAGATAAAGGGCAGTTACATGCTAAAGACAGCTTTTAGAACCTAATATGGTCATTATGAATTCTTAGTCCTGTCTTTCGGGCTAACCAATGCACCGGCTGCTTTTATGGATTTAATGAATCAAGTATTTTATGATGTCCTTGATAAGTGGGTCATTGTTTTTATTGATGACATCTTGATATAGTCGAAGTTGGAAGAAGAACATGTAAGGCACTTGAGGATGGTACTACAAAGACTAAGGGAATAGCAGTTACATGCCAAATTTAGTAAATATGAATTTTGGCTCAAGCAAGTAAGATTCCTAGGACACGTGGTGTCTAAGAATGGGATCGAAGTGGACCCAGACAAGGTAAAGGCTGTAGTAGAGTGGGAGGCACCCAAGAATGTAACAGAGATCAGAAGCTTCTTGGGCTTAGCAGGCTACTACTGGTGCTTTATTGAAAATTTTTCTTGGATTTCTACACAAATGACTAAGTTGACTAGGAAGGGTGTGAAATTTGAGTGGTCAGAAGAGTGTGAAAATAGCTTCCAAGAGTTGAAGATGCGGTTAGTGTCAACTTCTGTGTTGACCATTCCAAATGGTACAGGTGGGATGACAGTTTATACCGATGCATCCAAGATAGGGTTAGGCTATGTTCTCATACAACATGGCAAGGTGGTAACATATGCATCTAGGCAACTTAAGGAGTATAAGACGAACTACCCCACTCATGATCTAGAACTAGTAGCAGTCATTTTTTTCATAAAGATCTAGCATCAATATCTGTATGGGGAAAAGTGTGAGATTTATGGTGATCACAAAAGTCTTCAGTACTTCTTCACCCAACGAGATCTAAATATGAGGCAGAGAAGATGGCTTGATCTTTTGAAGGACTATGACTGCGATATTCAGTATCACCCAGGTAAGGCTAATGTGGTGGCTGAAGCTCTAAGTCAAAAAAAACTCAGGCTGTATTGCTTTCATACTTAGCTGTCAGTCCACAATTGATACAAGAGGTGATGTTGATAGATGAAATCCTTCTATACGAAGAAGCAACCTTAGAGCTTGAACATCAGCCAGATGATGTTAAGCAGTTGACTATATCCTTATCAGCCTTATAAGTATATCCATCCATCAGACAAGAGGTGATAGTGAAACAATCTTTAGATCCCAAGCTGCAAAGGATCAGGCTAAACATTCAAGAGTAGATAATGAATGACCCTGACTCCATAATAGTCAACGACGGGGCATTACTATTTTGGGACAGGTTATGTGTGCCTGATGACATGGATATGCAGGACAAGATTGTGAAGGAGGCATATAGTTCTGAATAATCACTTCATCCCGAAAGTACGAAGATGTACAAAGACCTTAAACAAAGCTATTGGTGGCCAACAATGAAGACCACTATTGCCTTATATGTAGTAAAATGTCTCATGTGTCAGAAGGTCAAGACAAAAAGGCATCGACCATATGGTACTCTACAGCCACTCCCCGTACTGAAATGGAAATGGGATAGGATCACCATGGACTTTGTCATAAGGCTACCCCGTACACCAATGGGAATGGATGCAATTTGGGTTGTAGTTGACAGGCTTACCAAGATTGCACATTTTATCCCGATCAAGACCAACTACTCCATGGACAAGTTAGCCCAACTTTATATGGATAACATAGTCCGTTTACATGGAGTACCAGTATGCATTATGTCAAATAGAGACCTAAGATTCACATCAAGATTCTAGAAGAGCCTCCAACAAGCCTTGGGGACACAAGTGAATCTGAGTACTGCTTTCCATCCACAGACCGATGGGCAATCAGAACAAACCATATAGATACTGGAAGACATGCTTAAGGCCTGTGCAATGAAAATGAGTGGCAGTTGGGAAGAATACATACCTCTTATGGAGTTTGCCTATAATAATAGCTATCAAACCACTATTAGGATGGCTCTGTATGTATGGTAGAAAGTGCAGAACGCCTCTATATTGGGATGAAATAGGTGAGCAATGGATGCTTGGACCAGAAATGATACAGATAACGTGTAACAAAGTCGACATCATTCGGGAAAGGATTAAGGTAGCACAATCACACCAAAAGAGCAATATAAACAACCACAAGAAGGACATTGAATTCCAAGAGGGGGAAAAGATGTTCCTTAAAATCTCTCCTACCAAAGGGTTGCATAGATTCCATAAGAAGGGCAAGCTAAGTCCAAGATTTATTGGCCCATTTGAAATCTTGGCTCTAGTTGGCTCCCTAGCGTATATGTTGGCTCTTCCACCTTCCCTCAGCAATGTTCACAATATGTTCCACATGTCTATGCTGAAGCGGTACATCCATAATCCATCACATGTGTTGCTCATGGAACCTGAATATTTAGAAGTTGATATGACCTACAAGGAACAGCCTGCTGAAATCCTAGACCGAGAAATAAAGACACTTCATAATCGATCCATTGCTTTTATGAAGGTTCAATGGGCCAATCATTCACTTGAAGAAGTGTCTTCGGAGAAAGAAGATGACTTCTAAGCTAAGTATCCTCATCGTTTCGGACAACAAGGTACCACAATTTTGAGGATGAAATTTTCAAAAAGGGGGTAAATGGGATACCCTACTCTCAAAACCCCGTCTAATTTTTCGATTGGTTTGATTTGGTCTTGTAGGACCTGAACCCGAGCGACTTAAGGTGAATTCCATATGGAACATGATGGCAAGGGTGACTCTAAACTCAGGTTGACCAGATGAGTTGGAGTCGGTGCCTAGCGAAGCCCATGTGCCCAAGTCGTGTACTTGCATGTATCACGGGCCATGTACGCATAATAATAGTATGTGACTGTATTTTATGTTAAGTATACATTTTAATCAATTACAGAGAATGAGATACATGTCGGGGCCAAGCCCCATCGAAAATCCCAATGTTTCGTCCAAATTTTGGCCAATTGGTGGGTCGGATCCACCAATGTGACCAACCACTCTGGTTACTAGATATTTTGAACCAAGCATAAATAGCATTTATTACCTTTCTTTCCCTCATTTATTATTTTACAAGTTGGGTGAGAAAAGTAAAGAAGAGAGAAAAAAAGAAGAAAGAGAAGGGAAAAAGGAGGGAGAAAAAGGGGAAGAAGATGCTCATTGTGTGATGCCGGGGTTAAATCTTTCGATTTCGATGCCGGATTAGTGATCCTCATCTCGAGATCTATGATTTGAGGTGAGTAAAGTCTATATTTCTTAAACCCCCATAAAACCCTGAGAGAAACCCTTCGATTTGGGTAGGAATCCTTTAGATCTTGTTAATATCTCAAATGTAAATCTAAGGTTTAATAAATGACCTACATGTTGTTTATGAAGGATTTAGAGGAAGAAATTGCAAGATATGAAAAGCATCTGTTGATCTCCAGAGCTAAAGAGAAGATTTGAGGTTTTTGAAGTGTTTTTGAGCAAAGAGGTAAAACCCAAGCTTAGAACTTTAAATCGATCATAGATCAATGTTGGAATCATGATATGTGACCTTCGATTTGTGAAAAATATGGTCGAATCGACCCATGGTGGTTTCCCCAAGGTGGGATGAAGAATGAGAGTGAACAGCAAAGTCTTGATTCTAAGTGGTGGGTGCCTGGAAATGGTCGGACCCACCAATCAGAGCTCGCCTGTCCTAGATGGGTAGCTGGCTCGATCAGTGTAGACACCTAATTTTGTCACCCTCCTTTGGCTATGATAAATGTGGAACTTGGACGCGACTTCTGACTTCCGATCAATAGAGATGATGATTAACCCAAATAACCGAGAAACACCCCCCCACCTATCTAAAAACCCTGGAAACCCCCACACAAGAGAGAAGACGGTCCAAATTTTGAATTTTTATATACAAAGGAATCCAACCAATATGATCGTACAAATGGATAGTGCTCAGAAATACAATTTCGATAATATATGGCACGTCAAAATCAAACCATCGGATCTCCTGCAATCGTCCCCAGATAATTACATTTTTCCATATATATGCTATGCACACTGGTGAGCCTACTGGAAACATGAAAAAATTCTCTACTTACCCAAATACATCCCCTACTTGAAAACCCTAGAAACCCCTATGCGAGAGAGAAGATGGTCCAATTTTAACTTTTTATATGCAAAGGAATCCGATCAATGTGACCATACGGATGGATAGTACTCAGAAATACGATTCTGATGATATATGGTACATCAAAATTGGACCGTTGAATCTCCCGTAATAGTCATCAAAAAAATTTGTGTTCATACACACGCTGTGCACAGGCCTGCCCGCACGCATACTGCGTTCTGGCCAATAGGCCAGCCCGCACATCTTGCGTGCACCCCCACACATGCCCCCGTGTACTGCAGCTCATGCGCTCGCTGGCTACTGCCAGCACCACCCCTACCTGTTACAGCCCAGGCCTACTGCTACTTAGCCCATGCACAGCTGTAGGCCTGCCCGTGCATTATTCCCATCCATGCTACCTGCCCCGCGTGCCATGTGCCAAAAACCCTTGCACATTGCCCACACACCCTGTGTACATTGCCTGCCCTCCCATGCAGCCATGTTGGCTATACCCCGTGCACTTTAACCTAACCTTGTGTGCCACCATCGGTGGTCGGGATTTGTATTCCACTAGCCCGATGGGTGAAGAAATGTCCTCTCACCCATTTTTACGTATGCACTAATCCACTGGCATACCCTACGTCGTAACTCCTATCAGTCCAAAAACCCACTTTTTACCTCCGTTGGCTAAAACTTCTCTCCTTTTGTTTGTCCAAAAACCCACTTTTTACCCATTTGCTAAAATTTCTCTCTCTTCCTGTTTGTCCAAAAACCTACTTTTTACCCATTTGCTAAAATTTTTCTCTCCTCCCATTTGTCCAAAAATCCCCTTTTGTCCATTGGTTAAAAAGACCTCTTCACCCACTTTAGTCCAAAACCTCCTTTTGTCCAATGGTTAAAAGAATTCTCTCTCCTCCCCTTGGGCTTGGAAATACTATAAATATCCCCTCCTTTAGAAAAAGGAGACCAAAAATCACAACCCTACTTAAGAAGGGAAGCTCTGCCCTCTCTCTTCCTACCCTCCCCCTTTGAGTTTCTTTGGTTCTTTGGAGCTATCTTCATCAAGATCCGAAATTTTATTCGGATCTTCGAAGTTTTCTTCGGGATCTTAAAGATCTTCAATCCAAGTTTGTAGTTCAATCCATTTTTTTTCAAAAAAGCTTGTTTATGAGTGTTCTTCATCTTTACTGAAAGTAGAAATCCCCCCTTTGAGGTTCTTCAGATCTACAAAGAGATTTTTGTCAAGATCCTAAGTTCTGCTCGGATCTTCAAAGTATTCTTTGGGGCTTTGAGGATCTTCAATCTATATGTAGGTCAATCCATTTTTTCCAGAAATAGCCATTCCCAGCCGAAACTCTATCCGAGTGCCCTTAGAAATTGTTTGTTCTTAAGCATCTAGTAGGAAGACTCGTTGAACTAGGCAGATTAGGTGCTAAATACCTTCCCAATTCTATAAATTGACACTTACCCTAAATCTCTGGACCAGACCAACTTCATGCCCTTTTCTGTGGAATTGGGCCCAACCCTAGGTCCTAGGCCCATAATCCTAGGTGGCGACTCCAAACCCTTTTGCATGATCTCAATCCTCGTATTGGACCATCATCAAACCCCTGTCTAGAATGACGAACTTCACACTCTTATGAAATAGGCCTCTACGTATCTCCAAGCGGAGATACGACAGTACAAGGCCCACAAGCAAAGCATATCACAACACACCCCCTCCCTTATGAAAAGAGAAGAGAGAGGAGAGAGGACGGAATGGTGACTCATTAAGCCATCGATTCTTCGGCCGCTACCCTCACAGTGGCGACTCCACTGGGGATAGGTGTCGGGCTTTCGATACTAGATGCTACCTTTAACTGCAAGAACATTTTCCACCACTTTTGTTTGAAAACATGTTTAGATAACCCCATGTTTTTATTTATATTAGCTAACTGCATCATGCATCATGCTCAAAGTGAAATCACTTGGCGAGGGGCTCCCTGTCATGGCCGCATCCTCAGGGAGATCAGCGCATATCATGGAGAGTACTCTGAGAGAAAATGATATCCGCTTCCTGTACAAGGGTGTGGGATATTATTAAATGGCAAGGATGTTCATAACTGTGTCAGCACCCTCGAAGAGGTTTGTGCACTTTATGACATTCTGAGATCGGATAATGGTATTCCCACATTACACATTTGCACACAATCACTCATGGTTTCACCACCCTGTGGCCAGTTGCTTAACCTCATTTATAGTCACGAGTAATAGGCAAGGAAGTCACCCCCTTGATCTCGTACCTATGGGTATATCAAAAGGATCACGTAACTTGCATATATAGATCCTGTCAAGGAAGCCTTGTTGCTCCTATTGCATCCATTGCAAACTCAGCATCATGTAGAAAATAGATAGAGAAGCTAGGAGCGCTACAAGCTAACTGTAGAACTTGTTTGCAGTCTTGAAAAGGAATGTTCCTACATTATACTTCCATCATAAATAATTGCTTTCCTAAGTGAGTTTCGGATAAAAGGTGTCCCTCCTCCTTAAGAAAAATTTCCAAATACGTGACTAAGGGGGAACCCCATCAAAGTCACGTAAAGTCCCAAGAGGCCCTGAGAAAATCAGGAGGAAGGACACCTAGTGGTAAAAAGAACAAGGAAAGCATGACTTTATTATATAGAATGTCTTATTGGAATATTCTCGAAAAGCTATTTGTATGAATCTCCCGCTTATGACATTGAGTGGACTGGGTGCATCAAATCCTATCCACTCCCTATCATTAAGTAGACTAACTTGGATGGATCATTGGTTGTTAATCTAGTGAATGTGTGAACAAGGGTTGGGAATTCAAGGATCCTAAAATAAACCACTTTTGATTCAGGCACAATTTCACACCTCAAGTATTTTCTACAGTCCCTTTGGACACGTCGGGTAATCGATTGACTCTCCTAGGTCTTGTATCACCTCCATCGTCTCCTCGAGACTATCTACCACCAAGTGATTACAGCCCAGTTAGTATGGATCCACCCGACTCTGAATCACCCGAACAGACATGGGTCCATCCTGTGGAGACCTTGCAGACAGAAATGGCTAAAGTCAAGAGTGGGATAGCTAAGATATTGCATACACTTCAGAACCCTTCCAGAGCTGATACTAGGACTGAGCCGGCACTAGCTATAGGTGATTTGGAACATAATGGAGCTACAGGTCATTGTAGAAATTCTTCCCAAGTTGACTTAGGAGAACCAGAGCAAGTCAGGCCAACCAGTCAGAGAGGAGCTTCACCAACCCATCCAAATGGTCAACGAGGGGCCTATTCCAGGGTCCCTCCTATCAGGGTAGTGATTAAAGAAGAGGAAGTGGAGTTTGCCCCACATGTCTGAATGGAGCCTCCAGAGACGGAGAAAGAAATGAAACTCAGAGAGCAATTAGAAAAGTTGGAGAATATGATTCAAGCAGGAAAAGGCTTGAAAAGTCAAATAGTGGATTCTATGAAATGAGTTTCTTTTCTTGGGCAAGGATTCCCGATAAATTCAAGTGGCAAACTAATAAGTTTGACGGGTCAGGGGACCCTAAGGCTCATCTCATAAAGTCTTCCTCAACATCGCCAAGTCATGGCAACTTCCAGATAACCAAATGAGACAAGCCTTCATATGAACCCTATCAGGGCCAGCACTAAGGTTACTCACCCAGTTGGAGTCATCCCAGACTTAGAATTGGACAACAGTGGTGAAAGCCTTCACCAAACGGTACTCATGCAACACCAAAGTGGATGTGAAGTGTCGGGAGCTTGAGACATTAAGATAGCATCCCAGAGAAGGATTCACCCCCTTCTTGATAAGGTTTAGGCATAAGGCCGCCAAGATGGCAGATTGGCCTTTAGAAGCAGAGCAAGGGGAGACGTTGATAGAGAACTTGTCAAAGCCTTATTATGATGTCCTCTTCTATCAACATTTATAAACTTTTGATGCCCTAATAGCCACCGGCACACATATGGAAAATAGAATCCTAATGGAAACTCAGTATTAGGGAACCTCCCAAGATGCAGGGAAGAACACCCGAGTTGGACGTGGAAAGGGTCCGGAAACTAATGTGGTGAGTGCAGTTCAGCAATCTGTCTCACCAGCCACTTTTTCATAGCCATTTGTAATATAAGTAGATGCACCCTCTTAGAAGGCCCCTCATCCAAGAAGGTAGTTTTCTAATTTGGGAATGCCTGTAACAGCAGTGCATGAGAAATTAAAGAAATAAGGATTACTAGGGATAGTGGCTCCAATAGTGACCAACAACCCTCCTCCAACTTGGTATAGGAATCATGAATATTGTGCTTACCACACTCAGAAGGGGCACAACACTGAAAGATGTTTGGGTTTGCAACATGTAATTCAGAACTTGGTAGACAAAGGAAATATTGAGGTCATGGTGAAGCAACCTCCCAATGTCAATACCAATCCACTCCCTAATCATATGAACAATCTAGATGATGAAGCCATAGAGAGTGATCCCACTCAACTCATTATACCCAAAGCTTGAAAGAATCACATGAATGCCTGCACTTATAGGAAAATCATGAATCAAAGGGCTAGAGCCATAAGGGCCCCCAAAAGAAGAGAATCATCAAAAGATCGCTCCTGCCATTCATCCTTCCTCATCAACAGAAGAATCCACCATACCATATTACCTACCTCTACCATACCTTCCAACTCCACCATATTACCAGCCTCCGCCATATCATCAACCTTCCCCCCACCATCATGGAGAAGGAATTTCCTCATCCTATCACCCCTAATGTTCATGTCTTACTTCTCACATTACATCATTTTCATACCATCCCACTTCGTATCCCTCATCACCCTCATACCAATCCCATTCTCAAGGTTTGGTATATAACCTAAAAGAAGGATGGACGAATGGGTATGATTTGAAGGATATGCTTGCACTACCAAACTCCTCAAAGATGACTTCATCAACAGGGTCAGTGAATGCATTAAGGGAAGACCAGGAGGGTGATCCCACTTTTCTAATTCAGTCCACTATATCTTTAGGGGACAATCCAGAAGTAAACGAAGAGATTAAAGATGATCTTTTCAGAGCAGTAATAGCATTGACCATAGGAGAACAGATCAAAGAGCACACCTCCCTAATCCACATAGGGAGTGACACAGAGGATGATGAATCAAGTCTAGTCCAACTTCAAACCAATCAAGTCAAGTACAACCCTGGGGAAGTCTTTTAATCCATACACTCTGAATACTATGAGCGTTTGATGCAAGAGAATTTGATGGTCAAGAAGAATCTGATGGAGAATCAAGTGAGGGCGAAATCAGTGAAGAAGAGGATGATGATGACAATGATGAGGATGAGAATGAAGATAAGAAGGATGGAGATGACTCTGATTCTCAAGAGGATGATGAGTATCCAGACTAGGATGACTGCCAAGGGCCTTGGTATAATGATAATGATGATGAGTCAGAATATTACTCACCAGATCACCAAACATTTTTCTCAATCTATTCTATCAGTGGCAATGACCTAATAGTTGATCCGACAGGTGGCATTCAGTCTTCCCTTTGCATGGGAGGAGATGATTCTACATCAGATTCAGAAAATGTTGAGGAATTTGGAGAGCTGACACAAGTCTGTATGGGTGAACATAACTCTGTATTAGAGAATTATTGACAGCACAACACGTTTGTGCCACATGGAAAGGTGCTATGGCAATTCATGTCATTAGATATTTAGGGAACAGTGGTTGCATTGTTTGATATTTTTCATATTGATGTGTGTCCATCAAACCCAATTTATTTGCATTTTTTTATTATGTGCTTGTATAATTACTTTTTTTGCAACTGCCCACTTAAAACATTACTTGTTCTCAACTATGGACAGCTTTGGACGATTTATTCGAGGGTTGTCGTATTGTATTCATTCAATATAAATATGGGCAATAATTATGTTCAATATTGATTCACTGAGTTTATTCATCTTAGGGGCTTGCTTGGGTCCCAGATAATATTCAGGTTACAAAAAATATTCCTAAATTAGTCACTACCAATTTATTGTTAATAATTAAAACCCTAGTACTTACTTTTTTCTGTACCTGAGAGACACTTATCGATGTATTTGTATTTTGTACACTCATAGTGATTAATGGTTGACATCTACAGAAAGGACCGACTACACACTAGCTATTTGGTGAAAACTAGGAATGTGTTCCCTGGTTGTGGGTGAAGTCATAATCAGTATTAAGTAGATTGTTGAGCTCAAAAGTGGGCATTACTCCATGCATGTAGGCAACTAGCCAAAGCACCTATTTCTTGTGTTGTGGATGTGCATGTCTGAAGGATTGATGTGTAAATCTAGTAGATCTAGCCACTTAGTGGTGTAATGTGGATGTGCATATGATTGTATATGTGTGAAAGAGTAGTTGCAGTGTAGGGATTCCAAAATAGCTCTGGGCGGCAGTACAAATTGTGTAAGTAAGCTCTATATAGCAGTGAGAGTTGTCAGTTGTATACATAGCATCATCGGGCAGCATAGGTAGACTATAACTGAGAGTGATCCAAATCAAATGGTTACTTGGAAAAGAACCAGTTGAAGGAATTGTATTGTGTGTCAACTGATGTCTCTAATCCAAGAAATACTTCAGGAACTCTACTATTATAATTTGAGTCTTGTTGGGGGCATTATAAAAATCTAGTGAGATCCCCCTCTCCGGTGCACCTAGTGCTTGGAAGGTGTGCCCACTCCAACATCTTGTCTAGGTGATGTGAGGGTGGCAAGCGTAATTGCACACACCGATGTGTGCCTCTCTCTCCATCTCAACTGACCAACTACCTTGGTCCTTTGCTTGTGCATCTTTGTAGAAGCTCTCACACTTTGTATGTCTCTCTGCTTAGTAATTATCTTCTTTAGTCTCTATCATTGTTCAACCAAAAAGGTTGTAGACCTCTCTGTTGCCTTCCCAACTGATGGTCTTCCCTTTCTGAACCTTACCTGTACGATTGTAGACCTGACATCTACCTTAGTTTTCCATATTCTATTTATTGTTATCTTGGCCTTCTGTTTGGTTCGCTTTACTGATGCCTTTATATTCTGAGCCCTTAACTTTCCACATACTACACAAGGCCACTTGAGGTTGGTCATTAGATTGTGACTAATGTTTTTTTGTTTTGCCTCTCATTAACTTGCCTTCTAGAACTTCTTCCTGACTTTCTAGTTCTAGTATTCTCACTCCTACTGTGATAGTTGAGGGAAGAGTATTTCCTTACAATGCTTAGCCTAATGTTCAGGCTGATAACATCTGAGACACTCCACTAGTTGCTTAATGGTGTTGTGAGAATCTCTCCTCCATAGCTAGGAACTACTTTAGAATTGCACTCCGCTCTCCTATGCCCATATCCACTACACTTGTGATATTACTTATGAAAGTGTTGTTTTATAACTACTGAGTTGTAGACACCCAATTTTGTCACCCTCCTCTAGCTATGATGAAATGTGGATCTTGGACGCGACTTTCAGCTTCCAATCTATAGAGACGATGATGGAGACATTCCTCTACCCAAAACCCTACGAACCCCAAGGCAGGAGAGAAAAGGGTCTAATTTTGACTTTTATATATGAAGGAATCTGGTCAAGATGACTGTACGGATGGATAGTGCTCGAAAATACCATTCTAACAGTATATGACATGTCAAAATTAAACCCATTGATCTCCCGCAATCATCCCCGAAAAACCACACTTTCCCGCACGTATGCTGCGCACACGGACAGTCCCGTTCAAAACATGGAAAAATCCCCTACCTACTCCAAACATGCTAAAATTCATCCCTTTATCTACCCAGATAACCCGAAAACACTCCCAGACATGAAACCCTAGAAACCCTTGCGTAGGAGAGAAGAGGGTCTGATTTTGACTTTATATATACGAAGGAATCCGATCAAGATGACCATATGAATGGATAGTGCTCAAGAATATGATTTTGATGATATATGGCACACAAAAATTGGACAAATGGATCCCCCGTAATCGTCACCAAAAAAACCCATAATCACCCGCAAGCTACGCACACTGGCCAACAAGCTAGCCCGCACTGGTGCTTGCTGCCCATGGGTTGCAGCCTATGCCTGCTACCCATGGCCACAGCGCATGGCTAGCTGTGGTGCATGCTGCCTGCACCAAGCCAGCCTGCATCCCCGGGCATCATGGGCAGTGCCCCCACCCATAGTCCAGCACCCCCG